>NW_027556098.1:160001482-160183819 GCF_003287225.1 Phascolarctos cinereus | reverse complement strand
CACCTTAAGAGACAGAACAGAGGGATTTGAAGTAGAGATTGAAGTATTTTTTTCTCCTTTTTTCTTTTTCTTCTTCATTTTGGAAAATAGCTAATGTGTACATTTATTTTGCATGACGATATCTATAATGAGTTTTGCATTTCTTGCCTTCTCAAAGGGAGAGAATTTGGAAATGAAAGTAAAATAAAATTGAATAACATTATACTCAATTATCATATTTTCAATTTTTATCAATAAAGAATTTGTAGAAATTTGTTTTTTTTCTTGTTATATAAGAAACTACATAAAGTCTTTGATCTTGTCTCTATGATCACAAAGCCTAAAATGTCTGTTAGCTGGTCATTTACAAAAAAAAGAGTTTGCCAACTCTTGTACTACACCATACTGCTTATAGGTATCTTTCTATCTCAGATATGACTGACACTAATTAGCCAGCACTAAACTTAACCTATCTTTAGAGAAAACAAAATAGGATCTCTTCTTTATTTATTGCAGTATTTCATTCTCTGACCTTCATCAAAAATTTGATACTGAAGAATGTGAGGTCTGATTCTAAAGCAATGAGAGAATTTTCATTTTTTTTAACATAACAGGTCTTCTATGTCCAAATAACTATATCCCCTTCATAACAGTCCATTTTGGAGGCTAAGTAGGTAAATTTCATGACTTCATACTCACACTTTGTTTCTCTCATTTTACGCACCGAAATTGTCTAGAAATGACTTGACAGCTTTCAACACTGAAATATATCCTTTAGAAGAATGACTTTACCTTGGATACATGAATTTTAATTGTGTGTGTGTGTGTGTGTGTGTGTGTGTGTGTGTGTGTGTGTACACACATACATACACATATATTGATAACTTTCGTTTGTGATTATTCAGTTGTTTTCAGTCATGTCCAGCTCTCTGTGACTCTGTTTGGGATTTTCTTGGCAACGGTTTGCCATTTCCTTCTCTAGCTTATTTTACAGATGGGGAAACAGAGGCAAACAGGATAAAGTGACTTACCTAGGCTCACACAAGTAGTAAATGTCTGAGGCCAGATTTGAACTCAGAGGGAGAAGTCTTCCTGGCTCCAAGCCCAGCACTCTATCCCCTGAACCAACTAGCTGCCCATTTTTTATAATTGTATTTAAATATAATTAATTTCCTTTGCAATCCTATATATTCTACTAATTTAAAAACATTATTCTCAGGAATAATGAGGATTCCAACAGACCAAAAAAGGGGTCCATGTCACAAAAAAGTTAACAACTCCTTCCCTAAGCACTCCTTGGAGTCCTCAGAGCAGTGGTTCTTAATTTTTTTTCCGCATGAATCCCTTTGTCAATGTGTCTATATGTCTAAAAGAAGAGCAATAATAGTCATTGGTAACAGAGAGTATAGGTTATAGAAGGTATCCTGGATCCTTTTTGGATGCACACAGTTGAAGTTTAACATACTTGACATATATTGTGTAGCCATTAAAGACAGAGGACCCTCTACTCTTTTAAGGATTGATGGTCAGCTGAGGGGTGGAAGGATTTAGGCAGATCTTGTCCATTCTTTCTGACCATTATTTTCTTCTTGGGCAGCAACTGGGGCTCACCCAAAACTAAAACTCTCCCTTCTTTAAGGGAATAGCATGATACAGGGGAAAAAGCATTGGATTATGTACAAGAAAATATGGTTTTTAATCGTTACTGTGCTACTGTGCTACTACGCAACCTTAGGTAAATGACTTTCCCTCTCTGGACCTCAATATCTTAATCTATAAAGTATGGGGCTAGGATGGGGCTTAAATGGCTTCTTAGGATTCTCTAGCTCTAAATCTAAGGTCTTATGATGACCTATATTCTGTTACAATATTTGTATTAAGCTAAAAAATTTCCAGAAATATTCAATGTTCATTCTCATCCTGTGGTTTACATCTTCAAGTGTGTCTTAAGTGCAGTGTAGTATTCCATCAATGAGATAAATTCTACTGCACATTCTCAAAGATCTTGAGGGCCTTGGGGGACTGTCCCAGAGGGAATGTCTTATTTAAGAGTTGGGAGCTCTCTCTATCCCCAAGCAGTCAAGCCACTGGAACAAACCATTGTTACAATTCACTTGGGGAATCTCCTAGATGCCTGCTTGGCTGATTCAGTAAAGTTGGCCAGTATATCACTAGAATAAGAAAGGAATATTTCAAATTTTATTTTATACAAGTTACTCCTTTCCCCTCTTCCTTTCTCTCCCTAACCTTGCTCCTTCCATCCTTTTTTTAGATATTAGTCAATGTGACTTTTTAAAAAAAATTTAATTACACTCAAAACTTTCCATCCATTCAGTATTCTTTCCTCTTGTCAACATCCCAGACAAAATAATGTGCTTTTCAAGATCAGTTTATTTTGTTTCCTCTCATTTTAATCTCTGCATAAACTAAATGCATGTTCATTGCCAGAGGCTGCCTCCATATGATCTATAATGTTTTCCTTTGGACCCTGGTGTCTGCTCTCTGGCATTTTTGCAAATGTTGTTGTATACTTGGCTAAGCCAGTGGAGAGTGTTTTCCCTCCTGGCACAAGTAATTGTTTGAAAACACACACACACACACACACACACACACAACACACACACACAACATTGTACTTTCTTTTTCTTTTTTTTGCCTTGGTGTGATACAAAGCTACAAAATACAGAAGATGATCTCAGCTGACCAGAAAATAAAATAAAAACTACTGCAGTCTTTTTAAAAATAGTTTGGGGAAAATGAATCCTATGTTCCAGTGTAGAAAACACTACTTTCAGGTGTCAAGTGACCTCATGGCCTGAGTTGTGAGGCTCAGACCCAGAAAGACCTGAATTCAAGTCACACTTCTCACATATACTATGTGATTCTGGGCAAGAGGCAAATTTTTAAAGTGCTTTGCAACCCCCTAAAGCAACATTTAAATGCTAGTGATTATCATTATTTAACCTCAGTATTTGAGACACCTAAGACAAGTTGCAGAAAAAGTGTCAATCTACATTAGTAAAGGGAGCTTGCTTATCCAGAATTCCTTTTTCTCAGTGAAATCCTATGTCCAATCCCTCATCTTCTATATTCAGTCAGAAACAGCCCTGTGGAAAAAAGGTACAGGTGTCTGCACTCAAGATGTGATTTTTAAGGATCCTGATAGGTCCACTGCCCCAAAAACTTCCCTTATCCCATCCTGCTATAATGCTTGAAATTATTATAAGTAGTTTCATTGGGTTAAGACTGAAGAAAGAGCCCTCCAAAATGCCAATATGTTAGTCAAGAGGATAAGATTTTGAGAACCAAAAAAATCCCCAGTAACTTAAATCCTAGGGACTTATCTGAGGGTCAGAGATTTTACATGACTTGTCAATGATCACAGGGCTAGGCTCCTACTAACAGGTAGGTCTTCCTGACTAGAGTGCCACCCCATTATCTATGCCACTTTGTCTCTTGTTATTGATAATATTGTTGTCAATAAAATTATATCAGATGTTCTCTCTAAGTAGATTGGTGGCTTTATATTGTGATACATATAATAAATATACATACGTATTTAACATTTTACATGTGGCATTGAATCTTTACCTTTCTTGATTAATGTCCATAGGATCTTCCATTTGGAGCTCAATGAAGCTAAAAAACATGTTGTCCAACCCCCTCATTTTATGGCTGAGGAAACTGAGGCCTAGAGAAAGTAAGCAACTTGTCTGAAGTTACACAGGTGAGTGAGGAGCAGAAGTAAGATTCAAACTCAAGTCCTGTGGCTCCAAGTTTAGCACATTTTCCCTTTTATTATGCTTCCATATGGCCAAGCCAATGAAAAGATTTTGTTTTTCTACTGGCATGAGTGTGCCCATATATTTCATGTACACACACACATACACACACATTTATTTACATATACATATACATATATGCATATATGGTTTTTTAAAAAGTTTGAAACTCTCTGACTTAGCTCTTCCCATTGAAGGAGGGACTGCCCTTAAAGCAAAAAGATTGATAAATATCCTTCAGAGATTTAGTAGAATGCTTCACTACCCTCTTTAGCTACTGTTGGGGAATACTTCCTTGGGTCTAGCTTCATTCTCTCTTGCTGCAAGTCACCCTCATTATTTCTGAAAACAAGATAAAAAATTCTGGAGTCTTTCAAAAACAAGGCTGCTTAGAATTCACAGTGTGTTAATTGGGCAGCAGGTAAACAGAACTAGGGAACCCAGGGGTAGCTGTGTATTTGAAGCTATAGAAGAGTGGAAGGTATGAGGCCTTGGGTCTCCCAACAAAGCAAACATCTAGGGACATGGGGGAAGGACCTCTATGTAGTACTGTTTACAGCTTATTGCTATGGAGAATGTTTTTGGCAGACATATAATTGTTTGGACTACTGAGAATTCAGTAGTTGCTGAGAGAAAATACAATCATGCTGTTATGTCAGAGAGTAAATAAAAGATCATTCTTTTCTTTGGCAAATTGATGAATATGATTTCTTGTCCAGTAATACAAAGATCCTAAATATTGGGTTTTGAGATTTGGTTATATGCAGACAGCCAAGGGAGTGCAGGATATTGAACAAGAAAGTATTAATGCCAGGTGGAGAAGCCCATGATGACACTGGAAATTAGGTAAATCTGCTCTTCAGTTTCTTCCTCCTTCCCTTTTCTTTTTTCCTTCTTGTCCAAAATGCAATTCTCTACTATCCCTCACCCATCTCCCTATTTCTTCTAGTTTTCCCTGATTATTGAGAGCTGTCCACTGAGACATTCTAGCCAGGTCTGCTTTCACTAAGCATCATCTCATCCATGCTCCAACCCTAACCCTCTCCCACAACCAAAACCCCCACCTCCTTAGGACTGTGTTGGTAAATGTTTAAAAACCAGCCCTCTGGTAAAAAAAAAAAAAGAAAGAAAGAAAGTAAGAAAGAAAGAAAGAAGGAAAGAAAGAAAGAAAGAAAGAAAGAAAGAAAGAAAGAAAGAAAGAAAGAAAGAAAGAAGAAAAAGAGAAAAAGAAAAAGAGAAAAAGAAAAAAGAAGAAAAAAGAAGAAAGTACTCTTGACATACTTTTAAGTTTCATCTTCATTATTAACGCTTTTCTCCATTACTTTTTTATGTCTAGATAATCATCAAAGTAATACATCAAGCTCTGATTGTTAGCATTGCCAATTTCTAAGGTATAAATGCTTACTCTGAAAACTGGTCCAAGCTGGCTCCAACACACTTTCACATCCCCTCCACTCCCTATTCTACTAGCAATTGTCAAAGGAAAAAAGAAAACCAATTTACTCATTGCTTCATTCAATAAAGACTTATTAAGCTCATATAATGCACATAACACTGTGTTAGGCACCGGGGAGAATTTTTTTTAACTGGATTCCTAATTTCATTGGTGTAAAGAAGACCTAGAGACAAACCTCCTATTTAACAAGCACTTGAGGCACTGAGTGGTTTAGCAACTTCTCAGGATAACACAGCTAGTAAAAGTCAGAGGCAGTACTTAAACCCAGGTCATCCTATTTCTGAGGCTGGCACACCATCCTCTACATAGCAGATTCTTTCCACTTACCTCAGTATTGCATGGGCATTCTATACTTTAGTAGACAGTTATTGTGAGGGTTGTGGCTAAAAAAAAAATTGCCTGACAGTAAATCTTCTAATATTTAGCCTCAGCAAATTTAGCTCAGCTGATGTCTACTGATACATGTAAAGTCTGAGTCTGCCTAAAATCCTGAAACCTTTCCAGTTTGGTAAAACCTTCCTAAGCTTGGATTCTACTAGTGCAACTTTCAAGAAACTAAGGTGAACTCCATGTTGTAATGAAAAAGTAGGACTTTAATGAAGGAAATAGAAAAAAAAATATTATGTTACATATTAGCACATAAAATATTATTGCATAAAGATACTCATTTTGGAAATAAAAACATTTTTTTTTCTAAAAGCAAATAAGCCTTTGCCATACTAAAATACAAGGAATCCTAGTAAGTTAAGTGGAAGAAGAAATACATTTAGAATGCAAACAAACATAGAAAGGAAGGATTTTCAAAGCTCAGTTTATTAATACAAAGAGCCCACTCATTTTCATTCTCCACTCTCTTTCCTACCCTCCATTCTTAGGCAAAATCATACTTAGAATGGAGTGACTAAAGCTTTATTCCAGTGAGGTGACATATTTTAGGAAGTGGTAGAGTTGAATGAAGAATAGATTTGGAATCAGAGAACATGGGTTCAAATTTTAACCTGTCATTTATTTAACAAGGCTGGTCTTGGGCAAATCATTTGAATTCTGTGAGCCTCAGTTTCCTATCTATAATAATAATAATAGCTAACATTTATATAGCACTTACTATATGCCCAGCAATGTGCTAAGCCCTTTACAATTACTGCCTCATTTAATCCTCACAATAACTCTGTAAAGTAGGTACTATTATTATCTCCATTTTAAAGATGAGGAAACTGAGGCAAACAGAGGTTAAGTAACTTACCCAGGGTGACAAAGCAATGTGGCCTGATTTGATCTCTGGGTTTTTTTTTTCCTAGATGGCTACTAAGGTCCTTTCTAACTCTCTTAACTATGATCCTATGATAATGGTCTTCTCCTTGCCCTTACCACTTAGCTCAACCAATTCCTCTCTATAATCAGGCTCTTCCTCGTTTCTATGCAGGGGGCAGATTTAGTTAATAGAATCAGTGGAAATAGAAGGACATCCTGGTCCAATAAGATAAGGGTATAAATCTTATCTGTTTGAGGGGTCAATACACAAAATTCCTTAGAAGAAAGGAAAAAAGATATAGATGTAGATAAAGATGATAGAGCTGTAGGTCTGGATGTATAGATAGATAGACAGATAGATAGATAGATAGATAGATAGATAGATAGATAGATAGATAGATAGATAGATAGATAGATAGATAATAGATACACACATGTTTATGTATAGACAAAGATAATAGAGATATTTACATACATATGTATAGGATGTTATACATATACAGAATGCTGTCCATGGAACATATGCATCAATGTGTGTATACATACATATATGTATGTATGTGGGTATGTGTATAAGGTGCATGTGTATGAAATGTATATATGTAGATATATATATATATATATAGATATATATATGTATGTATTAATGGTTATGTGTGTACATATATGGTATTTGTGTTCATAGAGATAGACACATATATATTGCATATATACACTATGCATACACACATGAATATACATTATATGTATATAAAATAATTCTAGGTGTCTGTGTACATGTATGTATATGTGGAGTATGTATGTATGTGTGTATATAAGTTGTATATATATAAGGTGCATCTATATGTATATATCTATGTATAAAATCTATGTGTATAATACACACATATATGTGTGTATCTATGTATTTGTATATTTGAAGTATGTATCTGTAAGGTATATATGTGTGTGTATGGACTTATTTATGTAAGATTCATTAAACTATATGTATATGCATGTAAGATATACGTATATGAGGTATATGTGTTTCTATATCTATGCATATAAAGTATTTGTAGATATGGTTTATAGATGCAGATATTATTATAGTTTATATATATAAGTTGTATTTATATATTACATATATGTTTATGTAAGGTATATGTATATAAAGTATATATTGTATATATATGTATATTGTAAAGTAATAATGATAATAATAGTATGGTAGCTATATCAGCAGTAGTAGTAGTGGGATGTATGAGGTTTTCAAAGAAGAGTAGCATCTCTGGTGAGAGGGCTTGTCAAGCTCTTTTCAGAGCTGCTCGTCCACCTTTGGTGTCTTCTTGGTACTCAACTCTCACTTGTGATTCCAAGAAACTGTAGCATGAGCAGTGGCCACAGTCCACAAACCTTCTTGTCAGATGGGCTAAACTAAGTTGAAGGTAATTGATAGGCCTCAAACCTGTTGGCTACGTTAAGGAGCTGTCTGTCTCTAACAAGTAAAGCCTTGCCCAGGGGAATCGGTAAATAAGAATATTTTTTTTTCCAACTACCATGAAGGCAGCTGAAGAAAAAGCTATAGAGTTCCTAGAGCTTGGTCAGACATGGAAGAGTACAAGGTCACCCACTGTGTCCTATGGCATCATTAGTCATCCTGACTTTTGTCTTGCCACTGGACTTTTATGGCTGGAAGAGAGAATGAGACTGACAACTTTGTAAAACTCTGCCTCATTTAAATACAATTCACACATGAATCAAGACATCACGACATGATGCCATTGGTTCTCTTAGAAAATGAAGGACAAACAACAACATTCGTAGTAGTAGTAGTAGTAGTAGTAGTAGTAGTAGTAGTAGCAGTAACTACCATTTGCATACTGTTTACTATGTTCCAGGCATTGTGTTAAGTGTTTTTACCATTATTATCTCATGTAAGCCTCACAAAAACCCTGGGTTTGTTACTGTTGTTCAGTTGTGTCTGACTCTTCATGACCCCATTTGGGGTTTTCTTGGCAAAGTTACTAGAATGGTGTGCATTTCTTTCTCTAGCTCATTTTACAAATGAGGAAACTGAGATAAACAGGATTAGGTGACTGGCCCAAGGTCACACAGCTAGTAAGTGTCTGAGGCTCAATTTGAAATCATATCTTCCTGAATCCAAGCTCAGCATTCTATCTACTATGCCATCTAGCTGCTCCAGACCCTGCGAGGTAGGTATTTTTATTATCTGCACTTGGCAAATGAGGAAACAGGCAGGCAAAGTTTAAGTGATTTGCCTGGGGTCATACAGCTAGTAAATGGCTAAGGTTGATTTTGAACTCGGATCTTCCTGACTCAACAGTCCTGGTCCTCTATTCACTGTGCCACCTAGCTGCCACTAAACCTCGTAGTCACACACACACACACACACGCTATATATATTCATATGCAATATACCACTATGATTATGTGTGCATACACATATGCATACAAACCTGATATACATATATACATTGATACAGGCATATACATATACCTTACATACATATTATACACATCACATTCATAGATATATGTATATGTGTATGCATGTCTATATATAAATATATGTATATGTATACATGTGTGTATAAATAGAAACATATACATGTGTGTATACATACATATAGATAGAGATAGAGATAGAGATAGAGATAGAGATAGAGATAGAGATAGAGATAGAGATAGAGATAGAGATAGATAGAGATAGAGAGATAGAGATAGAGATAGAGATAGAGATAGATACATAGATATAAATATAGATAGATATAGATATAGGTATAGATATAGATATATAGATATAAACACACATACATACACTTTCAAATACATAAATTACAGAGAGTCTTTTCCCTCCATAAACAGCATCCTGCCTCTGGAGAAGGAGAATCAGATCTCCTGAACACCATCAGTACCCCTCAAGAAAGGATTGAGGGCAGGGAAGCAAAGAGGAAATACCAATGCAGATGGGACATAAAATAACTCTGGGGAAGGGAAGGCATAAAAATTGACCACACAGTCTAGGATCAGCAAAACTTCCTTAATAACACAATATTTTTCTCATCTCTATTTTTATAAGAATTGATAATTCTAATAATGAGGCACAAGAGAAAAAGGAGAAAAAAACAAAGATCAATCAAGCAATAACAGAAATTGTTTAGAGGAGAGAAGTCAAAAGAAGTGCTTTAAAAGTTTTAATTATATGATGAACAGAGACTAAAGAAAGAATAAATAAATATAAAGACTGTGAATTAAAAAAATAAAATTTTTGAATAGATAGAAAGAGAAGAGAATTAATAAGAAGAATAAAAGAGAAAACCTTTTTTAAAGAAAAAGATGCAGAAGATAAAAAAATAAAACAAAATTTGAAAAAAGGTGAGGAAGGTTTTTATTAACTACTTAACGGAGGAAAAAGGAAGAGAAGAATTATATAACTAGAAAAAGTACAAAAGATAAAGGAATTAATACATTAAGTAAAACTGCAAAAATCATTTAAAACATCTAGAAGAGAAACTGGAAAAGAAAAAAGGAAAGTACATTATGCTGAAAGAAATCCTAGATGATGAACCTATCTATATTAAACTTATATGCTATGAATACCTTGGCATTTTCAAATTCATAAACAAAAAATAAACTGAATCACAGATATTAACATACTAATGAACCTTAATGTCCATACTTCAGTTTTTGACAAATCTAACAGAAAGATAAACAAGAGAGAAAATACATAATTGAATGATTTGCTGGGGAAACTAAAGCTAAAAAGTATCTTCTAAATGAGATTGCTAAAGAATAAATGTATTTTCTCAGACAAGAAGAGTGACACATATTGTTTCAGACCTTGCTTCCTGTGAGTGGAATCATAGCATTTTAAAGATAGAAGAGTTTTCAGAGGCCACCTAGTCCAATTTATTCTCTGCAAAGAAATCCTCACTGAAATACACTTGATAAGTGTTCATCTATCCTCTTCTTGAAGATCTCTAATGATGGAAAACCAGAGGTGGGCTTCAGCCAACTTACACTGACTTGGGAGAGCCAATTATTAAATTTTCAGCATGAAAATTTATAATTAGTAAATTCTACAAATTATGGTTTGCTTTATTTTTTCTGAATGTCTAGTTAGAATTTAGAAAGTGATGGAGATGTTCATGTTAACAAGTTAAAATGTTAATAAGGTAGATTGAACTTTAAAGTGTGGTGAGTATACATTTTCCCCTCCAGAACCAGTTGTTAAACATTTATCAGCCCACCCATGGGGGGAGGGAACTAACACCTCCTAAGGCAATCCATTGCTTGTTTGGACAGCTCTAATTATTAGGAAGTTTTTCTTTACATCAACACTAATGTTTTCTCATTATAACATCCACCTTCTCATTCTTCTTTCAGTGCCCAACAGGAACAAGTCAAGTTTATTTTACCACATGACAGCTTTTCAAATACTTGAAGATAGATATTATGCTATCCTTCTTCCCCCTTCCTTTTCTTCTACTTCTTCCTCCAAACGGTCCTCACCATCCTGGTTATTCTTTTCTGGACGCTCTCCAGCTTATCGTTGTCAAACGGGATATTCTCATGTTCCTTCACAAAGTTTAACTCAAATAACATGTAGTGTGGAAATGGCTTTGCATGGAATAGGAACCCTTTCAATGTCTGGAATTGATTGCCTTCCTCACCATTACTTCTTAGAATCTCCAGTCTCCTTTGAAGCTCACTGAAGTATTTACCACTTAACATGAGGTCTTTCCTGATCCCTCCAGGTTTTATGGCATAATCTTGCTTTAATCATGTAAATGAATGAATGAATGCAAAAACAAATGAAAAAAAATGCTTGCTAGATATCAGATACTCTGTTAGGAGATAGAGATACAAGTGCAAAAAATAAATAATCCCTTTCCTAAAGAAGCTTACGTTCTAATGGAGGAAATAGAACACATAAAGGAGGAGAAGAAAGAAAGAAAGAAAGAAAGAAAGAAAGAAAGAAAAAAGAAAGAAAGAAAAAAGAAAGAAAGAAAGAAAGAAAGAAAAAGAAAGAAAAAAAAAGAAAGAAAAAAGAAAAGAAAGAAAGAAAGAAAGAAAAAGAAAGAAAGAAAGAAAGAAAGAAAGAAAGAAAAAAGAAAGAAAGAAAGAAAGAAAGAAAGAAAAAAAAGAAAGAAAAAAAAAAAAGAAAAAGAGAAAAGGAAGGAAGGAAGGAAAAGGAAGGAAGGAAGGAAGGAAGAAGAAGAAAAAAAGAAAGAAAGAAAGAAAGAAAGAAAGAAAGAAAGAAAGAAAGAAAGAAAGAAAGAAAAAAAAAAAAAGAAAGAAAAAAGGAAGAAGAAAGAAAGAAAGAAAGAAAAAAGGAAGGAAGGAAGGAAGGAAGGAAGGAAGGAAGGAAGGAAGGAAGGAAGGAAGGGGGAGAGAGAGAGAGAGAGAGAGAGAGAGAGAGAGAGTGTCCGGCAAACCCCAACAGGGAAAGGCTCTTTTTGTCATGCAAGATAGCAGGATAAACATCAAGATGGCCCAAGTAGACGTCTGGACAGTATACAAAGTGAGGATAATAGGTAGCCTAATTGATCAAATGTTGAACGTGGAGTCAGGAAAACAAGAGTTCATATCCTGCCTTAGATACTAGTTGTTTAACTCTGGATAAGTTACTTTAACATCTCTGTGCCTCAGTTTCCTTATTTGTAAAATTGGGATAACAATAGCCCCTACCATCTGTTGTTGCTAGCTTCAAATGAGTTAATAATATAAAGTGCTTTGTAAAAACTGAAGTGCTATACATCTCATTTAATGACCAGAGAGCAGAGCAGGTTAGATCTATTGTATTAATTGAGTTAAGTTTATGCTCAATCATTCATCAATTACATGAGTGAAGTTCTAGGCTCAAAATTCCAAAGCTGAATGATTCAATGACCCTAGGACTTCCAATTTACTTTCTACATATTTTGTATCTACAAATAAGTGCATATGTTTTTCCCCAATAGATTATAACCTCCTTGAGAACAGAAATTGTTTAACTTTTGTTTTTGTTTCTCCAGTTTCTAGCATATAGGAAATTCTCGATGAATACTTGTTGATTAATCCATTTCAGAAATGCTGGACATCTTTTTTTTCTATCACTATGTAAGCCAGCCTTATGTAACAGTGTAAAGTGTATATTGTCAATCAGTTTAAGAATGGCAAGATAACTTGTGGTATGTGAATATGATAGAATATTACTGTCCTGTAAGAACCAATGAACAAGGTTCTGCTTCTGGGACCCAAGATGGCGGAGTGAAAAGGTAGTTGCTCTCACTCTCCCCTATCAACCTCTGAAAACCCAGAAAATATCACCCCAGAAAAAAAACCCTGGAACACCTGAACTAGAAGAAAGACAGGGAGCAGCAGTGCAGCAGCCCAGCAAACAGGTCTCCTAGTGCCTCAGCAAAAATAAGGGAGGCACCCAAGCTGATAAGTACCCTGCAGCATTCTGAAAGGAGGTGAAGAAAACAACCTAAAGGCTTCCTAAAGCCCCAGCCTTGCTGATTCCAACCCAACACTAGGTGAGCTGTTGGAGCCCTGCAGCCTCCAATTGTGAAGAAATCCTGAAGCCCAGGTGGTAGAGCAGGAAAAAACCAACACCTGGACCTCTGAGTGCCTCAGTGAGGGTGGGGGGAAACAGTGGAAACCAGCTCAGAAAACCACCAGGTGCCTCGGCACTCCACCACAAAGGAATCTCCCAGTGTGTAGAGGGCCGGCTTTGGGGAGTTGGAGGGCTTAGGCCAGCCCGGGTCTTACCTATACCTTGTACTAAGCCTGACAGCTGTGAAACTCAGGATGTTGGCTCACCACCCCCCTGTTCCATTTCTTGAGAACAGTATGCAGGAAGGGAGGAAATGGACGGGGTACAGGACAGGACTCAGGAAAGAATGTAACAGACAAGGTACAAGGAAGTAAAGAAATCACTTAATTAGATTTCTACTTTTCATGAATAATAATGTTACTATTGCTTGAACCAGTACCATATAAACCTGAGCCCTCAGATCAACAAACAGAGTTTGTTCTTCACTGCTCTCACCTGACCCGTGATTCTTTCTCTCTTCACACTCTGCCAGCATCAGACCACAGCCAGGGATGCAGGCGCTACCAACACCAGTGCATTAACAGAAACAAGGGAGACAACACTGAAGGGGGGCCCAGGCAGATAAACACCCTGCAGCACCCATCTAAAAGGGACTGAAGTAAGCTAAAGGAAAGGAAAAGCAGGCAACCTAGAATTGCCTGAAGGTTCCAGCCTTGCTGATTCCAGCCCAACACAAGGTAAGCTGCCAGAAACCTACAACCTCCAACTGCCAGCATAAGAGACCCCAGCACACAAAGCCAGTGACCAAGACCTAGGCTCCCAACACAAGAAGCTTGGGTCAGTACCCTCTGTTCCCCAGCAGGAGAGCTCAATCTCTTCAAAGGCCAGGGAATAAAAAAACACCATGAGTAAAAAGAAACGTACCAAAGATTCATATTATGAGAAGAGTGAAGATCAAGACAGAAATTCTGAAAAGGACAACATTGTCAACAAACCCACACCTACAACAACAAAAGGGAATATGAACTGGTCTGAAGCCCAAAAAGCCTTCTTAGAAGAGCTCAAGAAGGATTTTAATAGTCAAATGAGAGAGGTAGAAGAGTCCTTCAAAAATACAATTGGCCAATTGGAAAAAAAATACACTGAAGAAAACAAGTCCCTAAAAACACAATTGGCCAATTGAAGAAGGAAGGACAAAAACTAACAGAAGAGTACTGAAGAAACAAGTCCCTAAAAAACACAATTGGCCAGTTGAAGAAGGAAGTACAAAAACTAACAGAAGAAAACAATCTGTTAAAAACTAGAATTGGACAAATGGAAACTAATGTCTCTATGAGAGCAAGAATCAGTCAAACAGAAACAAAAAAATGAAAAAATAGATGAAAATGTAAAATACCTCATCAGTAAAACAACCGACCTGGAAAATCGACTCAGGAGAGACAATTTAAAAATTATTGGACTACCTGAAAATCATGATGAAAAAAAGAGCCTGGACAGTATCTTTCAGGAAATCATAAAGGAAAACTGCCCAGAAGTCCTAGAACCAGAAGGGAAAATAACCATAGAAAGAATCCACATCACCACCTGAAAGAGATCCCAAATTGACAACGCCAAGGAATATAATAGCAAAATTCCAAAATTACCAGATGAAAGAGAAGGTGCTGCAAGCAGCCAGAAAGAAACAATTTAAATATCATGGAACCACAGTCAGGATTACACAGGACCTTGCAGCTTCTACATTAAAAGACGCAGGGCATGGAACATGATATTCCTAAGGCAAAGGAGCTTGGAATGCAGCCAAGGATCAATTACCCAGCAAAAATGAGCATCATTTTTCAAGGGAGGAGGTGGATATTCAACGAAATAGGAGACTTCCAAACTTTCCTGATAAAAAGACCAGAGCTCAACAAAAAATTTGATCTTCAAGTACAGGACTCAAGAAGGACTTAAAAAGGTAAATGGGACAGAAGGATACAATATGTTGTTAATGGGGGGGGCTGTTTAAACCCCTACAAGGGAATATGAGACTTGCAACCCTTGAGAACTGTATTGTTATTACACCTTGTTAAAGGAGTATACATAAAGAGGGTGGATATTAGTTGACTTTGATGTAATGATAAAAAAAAATCTAATCAAGTGGGTTAAATGGATCCAAATAAGTGGATCAATCTGATCTTAGAAAATGTACTGAGAAAGGAGGAGGCAGACAAGGGTAAATTACATTACAGGAAAAGACACAAAATCCTATTACAGCAGAGGGAAAGGGGGGGGGAGCATTGTTTGAACCTTACTCTCATCAGATTTGGCTCAAGAAGGGCATAATATAATCAGTTAGGTATAGAAATCTAACTTGCCCTATAGGCAGTAGGAGGGAAAGGGGAAAGAAAAGGAAGGAGTGGAAAAAAGGGAGGGGGAAAGAGGGAGGGAAGAAGCAGTAAGACTAAAGGGGAAGAAAAGGGAAAGGGATAATAAAAGGGGGAAGGGACTGAAGGAGGGTGGTCAAAAGCAAAACACTAGTGAAGGGGGAAAGGAAAAAGGAGAAAGAAAAGCATAAATGGGGGGAAAAGGATGGAGAAAAAGACACAGATAGTAATCATAACTGTGAATGTGAATGGGATGAACTCTCCCATAAAAGGAAAGATTGCAGAATGGATTAAAAACCATAATCCTACAATATGTTGTTTACAGGAAACACATTTGAAAAAGAGTGACACATACAGGGTAAAGGTAAAAGGCTGGAGCAGAATATATTATGCTCAGCTGAAGTAAAAAAAGCAGGGGTAGCAATCCTGATCTCAGACAAAGCAAAAGCAAAAATAGATCTAATCAAAAGAGATAAGGAAGGAAACTACATCCTGCTAAAAGGCACCATAGACAATGAAGTAATATCATTACTAAAATATATGCACCAAATGGTATAGCATCCAAATTCTTACAGGAGAAGTTCAGGGAGTTACAGGAAGAAATAGACAGCAAAACTATACTAGTGGGGACCTGAACCTCCCCTCTGCACTAGATAAGTCTAACCACAAAATAAACAAGAAAGAAGTTAAGGAGGTGAATAGAACATTAGAAAAGTTAGGTATGATAGACCTCTGGAGAAAACTGAACAGGGATAGAAAGGAATATACTTTTTTCTCAGCAGTACATGGCACATACACAAAAATTGACCATGTACTAGGGCATAAAAACCTCACAATCCAATGCAGAAAGGCAGAAATATTAAATGCATCCTTTTCAGATCATGATGCAATAAAAATTATATGTAATAAAGGGCCATGGAAAGATAGACTAAAAAATAATTGGAAACTAAATAAACTAATCCTAAAAAATGATTGGGTCAAACAACAAATCATAGAAACAATCAATAATTTCATTCAAGAGAATGACAATAATGAGACAACATACCAAAACTATGGGATGCAGCAAAAGCAGTTCTTAGGGGAAGTTTTATATCTCTAAATGCTTACATAAATAAAATTTAAAAAAGAGGAGATTAATGAATTGGGCATACAACTAAAAAAAACTAGAAAAAAAAAATTAAAAATCCTCAACTAAACACCAAATTAGAAATATTGAAAACCAAAGGAAAAATTAATAAAATTGAAATTAAGAAAACTATTGAACTAATAAATAAAACTAAGAGCTGGTTTTATGAAAAAAACCAATAAAATAGATAAACCTTTGGTTAATTTAATTAAAAAAAGAAAGAAGAAAACCAAATTACTAGTATCAAGAATGAAAAGGGTGAAGCTACCACCAAGGAAGAGGAAATTAAAACAATAATTAGGAATTATTTTGCCCAACTATATGCGAACAAATTTGACAATCTTAGTGAAATGGATACATATTTACAAAAATATAAATTGCCCAGATTAACGAAGAGGAAGTAAAATACTTAATAACCCATCTCAGAAAAAGAAATTGAATTGATGAACTCCCTAGGAGAAAATCTCCAGGGCCAGATGGATTTAGATGCGAATTCTATCAAACATTTAAAGAACAATTAATTCCAATACTATATAGACTATTTGGGAAAATAGGTGAAGAAGGAGTCTTACCAAATTCTTTTTATGATACAAATATGGTGTTGATACCTAAACCAGGAAGAGTCAAAAGAGAAAGAAAATTATAGACCAATTTCTCTAATGAATATAGATGCAAAAACTTTAAACAAAATACTAGCAACTAGATTACAGCAACTTATCACAAGAATAATACACTATGACCAGGTAGGATTTACCAGGAATGCAGGGTTGGTTCAATATTAGGAAAACTATCAGCATCATTGAGCATATCAACACCAAAACCAACAGAAACCACATGATCATCTCAATAGATGCAGAAAAAGCTTTTGATAAAATACAACACCCATTCCTATTAAAAACACTAGAAAGCATAGGTATAAATGGAGTCTTCCTTAAAATAATAAATAGCATTATCTAAAACCTTCAGCAAGCATTATATGTAATGGGGACAGGCTAGAAGCATTTCCAATAAGATCGGGGTGAAACAAGGATGTCCATTATCACCACTGTTATTCAATATTACTGGAAACCTTAGCTTTAGCAATAAGAGAAGAAAAAGAAATTGAAGGCATTAGAATAGGCAAAGAAGAAACAAAGCTATCACTCTTTGCAGATGACATGATGATATACTTAGAGAATCCTAGAGAATCAAGTAAAAAACTACTTGAAATAATAAACAACTTTAGCAAAGTTGCAGGCTATAAAATAAACCCACATAAATCATCAGCATTTCTATATATTACCAACAAAGCCCAACAGCAAGAGATAGAAAGAGAAATCCCATTTAAACTTACTGTAGACATTATAAAATATTTAGGAGTCTACCTCCAAAAAACCCAGGAACTCTATGAAACCCAGGCTGACACAATTCAAAACAAAATAAAATCAGATCTAAATATTTGGGAAACATCTGTTGCTCATGGGTTCGCAGAGCTAATATAATAAAAATGACAATCCTACCTAAGCTAATTTACTTATTCAGTGCCATACCAAACTACCAAGAAATTATTTTATAGAGTTAGAAAAAATAATAACAAGATTCATTTGGAAAAACAAAAGGTCCAGAATATCAAAGGAACTAATGAAAAGAAATGCAGGGGAAGGTGGCCTAGCAATTCCAGATCTTAAATTGTATTATAAAGCAGCAATCATCAAAACTGCTTGGTACTGGCTAAGAAATAGGGAGGTGGATCAGTGGAATAGGTTAAATATGCAAGACACAGTAGTCAATGACTATAGTAATCTATTATTTGATAAACCCAAAGACCCCAGCTTCTGGGATAAGAACCCACTCTTTGAAAAAAACTGCTGGGAAAACTGGAAAAGAGTATGGCAGAAACTAGGCATAGACCCAAATCTCACACCATATACCAAAATAAAGTCAAAATGGGTTCATGACTTAGATATAAAGGCTGATACCATAAGTAAACTGGGAGAACAAGGAATAGTTTACCTATCAGATCTATGGAGAACAGAAGAATTCATGACCAAACAGGAGATAGAGAACATTATGAAAAGCAAAATGGATAATTTTGATTACATTAAATTGAAAAGTTTTTGCACAAACAAAGCCAATGCAACTAAGATTAGAAGGAAGGTAGAAAATTGGGAAAGAATTTTTACAACCAGTCTCTCTGATAAAGGCCTCATTTCTAAAATATATAGAGAATTAAGACAAACTTATAAGAACATAAACCATTCCCCAATTGATAAATGGTCAAAGGATATGAACAGACAGTTCTCAGATGAAGAAATTAAAGCCATCTATAGTCATATGAAAAAATGCTCTAAATCGTTATTGATTAGAGAAATGCAAATCAAAACAACTCTGAGGTACCACATCACACCTATCAGATTGGCCAACATGACAAAACAGGAAAATGATAAATGTTGGAGAGATGTGGGAAAATTGGAACACTAATAAATTGTTGGTGGAGTTGTGAAATGATCCAACCATTTTGGAGAACAATTTGGAACTATGCCCAAAGGGCTACAAAAATGTGCATACCCTTTGATCCAGAAATAGCACTTCTAGGGCTATATCCCAAAGAGATGAAACAAACAGGAAAAGGACCCACATGTAAAAAATATTCATAGCATTTTTGTGGTGGCAAAGAATTGGAAATTGAGAGGATGCCCATCAATTGGGGAATGGCTGAGCAAGTTGTGGTATATGAATGTAATGGAATACTATTGTGCTATAAGAAATGATGAACAGGCTGACTTCAGAAAAACCTGGAAAGACTTATATGGTCTGATGCTGAGTGAAGTGAGCAGAACTAAGAGGACTTCATACACAATAACAGACACATTATGCAATGACTAAGAAAGTTAAACTGAACCCTTCTCAGCATTATGAAGATCTAAGACATCTCCAGAGGCCTTGGAATGGAAAATGCTGTCCACATCCAAAGAACTATGGAAGTTGAATCGCTCTCACTTATTCTTACCTTCTGTTGAGTTTTGTTTACTCTTTCTGATGGTTCCTCCTATTGGTTTTAATTTTTACTTACAACTTCATTAATGTGAAAATATGTTTAATGGGTATGTAAATGTAAAGCCTATATCAGATTGTGTGCCGTCTTGGGGAGGGTGGTAGGGAGGGAGGAGAAAAATTTTCAACTCTAAAGCATATGGAAGTGATTGTTGATAAATCAAAATAAATTAATAAATTTTTTTTTAATTTTTTAAAAAAAGAACCAATGAATACAAAGACTGTGGAGAAGTATGGAAAGATTTCCATGAACTGATGTGAAGTGAAGTAAGCAGAAACTAAAAAAAAATACATCCAATACTATAACAATATAAAGGTAAGAACAACCAACACAAAATGATCATAAAGATCATTGTGAAATCATAAAGAACAAAGTTGGAATGAATAAGGAATACTATAGGACACTTCTTCCTGTCTTTAAAGAGATCAGAGTGCACAGATGGGAAACATAGCTTTTATTTTTGTTATTCATCTAATTTTTCCTTCAAAAATATTAAAAGGTATGGCAAAGCAAAAATAAATCTAATTAAAAGAAACAAGAAAGAAAATATATCTTGCTCAAAGGAATCATAGACAATGAACTAATATCAATACTAAACCTATATGCGCCAAATAGTATACCATCTAGATTTTTGGAGGAGGAGCAGAAAGAGTTACAAGAAGAAATAGGCCATAAGACTATACTAGTGAGGGACCTCAAATTTTCCCTCTCAGAACTAGACAAATCTAACCAAAAAATAAACAAGAAAGACGTTAAGGAGGTGAAGACAATTCTTGGAAAGTTAGATATGACAGATGTCTGGAGAAAATTGGAAAGGAATAGAAAGGAATATTCATTTTTCTTAGCAGTACAAAACACCTACATAAAAATTAACCATGTACTGGGCACAAAAACCTGACAAGCAAATGCACAAAAGTAGAAATAGTAAATGCATCCTTTTCTGATCATAATGCAAGAAAAATTACACTCAATAAGGGACAATTGAAAGTTAGATTAAAAATTAATTAAAAACAAAATAATCTAATCCTAAAAAAAAAGTGGCCCAAAGAGCAAATCGTAGAAACAATCAATAATTTCATTAAAGAAAATGACAACAATGAGACAACATATCAAATTTTATGAAATGCAGCCAAAGAAGTATTTAGGTAGGAAAATATGTCTCTGATTGCATGGATCACATAAAATAGAGAAAAAGTGGATTAATAAATTGGACTTGCAACTAAAAAACAACAACCAACTAGAAAAAGAACAAATTAAAAATCTCCAAGTAAGTACCAAATTGAAAATCCTGATAATTGAAGAAGAGATTAATAAAATTGAAAGAAAACTACTGAAACATTTAATAAAATTAGAAGCTGATTTTATGAAAAAACAATAAAATAGATATTGGTTAATTTTGTTTTAGAAAAGAAAAGAAAACCAAGTTAACAGTATCAAAAATTAAAGGAGTAAATTAATTCACCACCAAGTAAGAGGAAATTAAAACAATTGTTAGGAGCTCTTTTGCACATATATATTAAATTATATTAAATGACCGTAGCAATCTCGAATATGATAAACTGAAAGATCCAGGGTTTTCCAACAAAAACTCATCATTTTACAAAAACTGCTGGCACAGCCAGAAAACAGTATGACAGAAACTAGGTATAGATCAACATCTCACACCATATACTCAAATAAGGTCCAAATTGGTATATGATTTATACATAAAGGGTGATACCATAAGCAAATTAGGAGAGCATAAAATAGTTTATTTGTCAGATCTATAGACAAGGGAAGAATTTAGGACTAAACAAAATATAGAAAGCATTACAAAATGTAAAATAAATAATTCTGATTATATAAAATTTTAAAAATTTTTGTACAAACAAAACCAATGCAACCAAAATTAAAAAGAAAGCAGAAATCTTTGGGGAAATTTTGCAACAAGTATCATTGATACTGGTTTTATTTCTCAAACATAGAGTTGATTCAATTTATTGAAAATTAAAGTCATTTCCCCAATTGATAATTGATAAATTTATTTTCAAGCAAATCAAATATATCTATACTCATAAAAATGCTCTAAATCACTATTGACTAGAGAAATGCAAATTAAAATAACTCTGAGGTACCACCTCACAACTATAAGATTGGCTAATATGACAAAAAAGGAAAATATTGGATGTTGTAGGGGATGTGGGAAAACTGGGACACTAAAATAAACCCAACCATTCTGGCAAGCAAATTGGAACTATGCCCAAAGGGCTATAAAACTGTGCCTACCCTTTGATCCAGCAATACCACTGTTAAGTCTATATCCCAATGACACCAAAAAAAGAAAAGAAAAGAGGCCTATTTGTAGAAAAATATCTATAGCAGCTTTTTTTTTGGTGGTGGCTAAGAATTGGAAATCAAGAGGATGCACTTCAACTAAGGAATGTCTAAACAATGTTATTATGATAGAATACTGTTGCGCTATAAGAAATAACAAGCAGGATGATTTCAGAAAACCTGGAAAATCTTGCATGAACTCATGCAAAGTGAAGTGAGCAGAACCAGGAGAACATTGTACAAAGTAATAGGAACACTATATGATGAAGAACTGTGAATGACTTCACTATTCTCAGCAATAAAATGATCCAAGACAGTCTGAAAGGACTCATGATGAAACATGTTATCCACCTCCAGAGAAAGAACTGATATTGTCTGAATAGAGAGTGAAGCATGCTAATTTCATTTTCTGTCTTTCACTTTTTTTATTCAAGTCTTCTTGGAGAAAATGACTATTATGGAAGTGTTTTACATGATTGCATATGTATAACCTACATTGAATTGCTTACTATCTCTGGGAGGAGGAAGGGGAAAGAAGGATGGGGTGATGGAATTTGGAACTCAAAACTTTTTTTAAGTTTAAAAGTCATTTTAACATATAATTGGAGAAATATATACATTACATATATACATATATATGTATATATGTGTAGGGGTGTGTGTGTGTGTGTGTGTGTGTGTTTACAGATGGCTCTTTGGGAAGGGAGAGGGTGAGAAATAAAAAAGGGAAAATCTAAGTGATGTTAAAAACAAAACTATCAATAAAATCAGTTTTTAAAATGAACATATGTGATAGCTAACATGTATCCCTATATCCTGTTTTCTTTGATTAAATTGTTAAAACATTTGGGTGAATGAACAGATTTTCCTTCTTTCACATTCTACCCCCTGAACTACTTTCTCCTCTTATTGGAAGAACAACTGTCAGCAAGAAAAGCTTTGATCCCCTAATAGATAAGGGCTTGCTTCATTATTCGAAAATCCTAAAGTTTCTTCCTATTAAGAACAAAAGAGAAGTATTATTATTAAGGAGAAATAAATACATACATTATTCCAAGTTTATAATGAATAGCTATTGTAGGATAATAGAATTAGAGCCAAAAAGGATCTCAGAGACCATCTAGTCTAATGAGATGTGGAGCCTGTGGCCCATAAAGTTTAAATCTTTAAGCCTAAAATCAATGGAGTAAGTTTCAGAGACAGTATTGAACCCAGAACTTCTAATTTCAAAGTTAATGCTTTCTCTACTGTATTTTATTACTGTTTTGTATTAGTGCCCACAGTCACACACAAACACATATACACAAGTCAGATTTCATTGCTCCAGGGTAATGTCACTGAAAAGAACCATCTACCAATGTAGATCAGCAGCTTTTCTACAACTCTGTCTCAGATTGTTGACCAGAATTCTGAGAGGTTATAACTGGTCCTGGTGCATTCAGTCTGTGTGAGTCAGAGGCAGAACTCCAGTCCATAGCCTTCTAACTCTGAAGCTGATTATCTATCCATTGTATTTAAAAATGTAAAAACCATTCTTAACTCACCAGCCACACAAAATTGGTGGTAGGCCAGATCTGCCCTGTGGGCTGTCACTTGCCAAACACCATACTACATAATTCCAAGGAGAAAAAAGAATTAAAATATGCCACTGGCAACTTCACTAATGTGAAAATATGTTTAATGGGTATGTAAATGTAAAGCCTAAGTCAGATTGTGTGCCATCTTGGGGACGGTGGGGGGGGAGGAAAAGGGAGAAAAATTTTCAACTCAAAAGCATATGGAAAAAAAAAAACATAAAAAAAATATGCCACTGGATTCAATAATAAAGGAGCTGAAGACCTTTGAGAAAGGGGTTTCAAAATGTGGTAGATAAAGGGGGCAGATTGCAAGAGATTAAGCAGTAAATAGAGGGAGCTCTATGGTTCAGTGATTAGAGTACTGGGCCTGGAGTCAAGACCTGAGCTTAAATCCACCCTTAGACACCTACAAGCTATGTGACTGTGGGCAAGTCACTTAACCTCTGTTTCTTTACTCCACTGGAGAAGGAAATGACAAACTAGTATCTTTGCCAAAAAAAAAAACCCAAAACAAAACAAAAAACAAAAAACCATGGACAGTTATTCCATAGATCATGAAATGTTGGACATGACTGAATAACAGCAAGAGCTAAATGGGTACACAAAATGGAGGCATCTGGTATAAATATTTTTTTCAAGAAATCTGAAGGATAACGAAAGGGAGAGAGAAGGTTTGGTATGCAGAATGGGCTTACGGGACAAAAATCGATGGGGATTTTTGATGGGTTTTTTGTTTTGTTTTGTTTTTTTAGGACTGAGGAAATCAGAACTTTAGATTGACTTTAATTCATGTGATACTTGAATCCAGATTCTCATAGGCGTAATGCAATGAATGTACTTCTGCAGATGTAAGTAATCTTTCATTTAGTACCTTACCACATACTTTATAGTCCCAGGGACCTTGGTATTTTGAAGTTTTTGTTTTTGCTTTTGTGTAATATGTACTCTGAAGAATTGTTTCACCTCTGTGAGCTATGTGTATCAGCTTAAGTCCTTGAGACAGTCACCCAGGAGTTCTGCCTGCTGTTCCTAGGCAGAATTTAGTACTGGTGCATAGGTCACCTTCTGGGAGCCCTGGGCCTTGATAAAGACAGGGATGGTGATTCCATACAAACAGAAACAGTGTAAGGCAATGTTTCCTCCAATGCCATTTCTATTTATTAGAAAATAAAATAAAACAAAACAAAGCAAAAAGCAGAGTATTTTTATTTCACAGAAACAAAGCAGGACAAGACTCAGATATGAAAGCTTGCTTCTTCTTTGAAGTCAATGAGGTATAGCTATTTCCTCCCTTTTCTTCTCAAAGTAAAGGTTTGGGGCAGGGAAGGGGGTTGTTGAGGTCATGCAGACAGAACAACAGAGTAAATGGAATCATCAATAATGAGCCAACCCAGCAAGAGAGTTATCTGTAAGCTCTGACTCCCAGCACATAGGAAGAAAAGGGAATTAAAAGGAAGGCATCTGTCTTCTCAATGCTATTGTGATATTTGAAAAGAAAGTGCTCTATGTAGCTCTATCTTGAACAATAATTGATTCTTCACATTTTGTATTTCCCAGAATTATATTTTCCAGTGATAAAATAGTATTCATGAAATGTTCCTGCATACCCTCTTTCATCAGGAACTTGAAAAAAGAAAAGACAAAATATTAATTGTAGCAAATCAGTTTGAATTGATTCATTGGCCATTTAACCCTCTTGCCTTTCTGCCTCCAAACCTTTGAGCAATATATAATCCATTGTGTTGATGACCTACTGAATACAAGGATATCAAGGAAGAGAAAACTTCTCCTTTACTCCCTCCCTCAGATTAGTAACTCCTGCTGGGAAGTGGCATAACTCAGTATCATGCAGCAAAGATGCAACTTCCTGATAAGTTAGACAGGCATGAAGGTGAGATTCCCTACCCCCCCCCCCACACACACAGAGGCAACATTTGGGTGCGGAGCAGCTAAACATTATCATTTACAGAGGATATTTGCAGAGAAATTCAACTTTCCTATAACACGATAAAACAATCCATTCAAACCATTAAATGGTTCTTCATAAGCCAAATACAACTACTTCTCAGGAAGAAACTGATTTAGAACAAATAAACAAGCAAAAAACATAGGTAACTCTACGTCAAAGTACAAGCATAGCTGAAGGTCAAGAAAAGATTCAGTTTGTTTGTACAGAAAAGCTCTAATCTATTTTTGATGCAACATCTCCCTGCAAAGACAAAGAACTTAGAAGCCAGCAAAGACACAAAAGTCCACTCTGTTTATAAATATTCTAAAGGCTATTGGGGGGGAGCCAAAGAGAATATTTTGGGGAAATTGAATTTGCTTTAATATAATTTCTAGTCAGAGGAAGGGAGAAAAGGTAAAGAAAAGAATTTCTAAAAAGGACAAGAGTTAAAACTGTGTTAGAAGAATGTAGATTAGCGTAAAGGCAAAATAACCCAGCAGAAGGATTGTTAAACACTGAAATCAATGAGTAGAGGTGGTTTCACCTTCACCAGAGAACATAGCAATAAGAGAGTCACCAGTTTTGTATTGAAGTAAAGTCTGAATTGGATGACATGAAAGACCCTGCCAGCCCACCAATATACTGTCCAGGGTATGTGAAAATCTAATATGAAGATCCAATCCAACAGGCATTTATTAAGTGCCTACTTTGTTCAAGGAATTGTTCTGAGGAGACAAAGATGCAATGGAAATAATCTCTACTTTCAAGGCATAACGCTTGTTTTGGCCTTCTATTGGTCATGATAGAAGGCCTGCTATCAATAGAATGTGTATGTTGAGTTGGTTTTTCAACATTCATTCATTCAAAAAAATACATTAACTTAATCTATGCAAAGCACATTGGTACCCAAAAAAACCCCAAAGATAAATACAATATCAAATACAAAATACAAACACAAAATAAAAATGCTTTCATTGTTCTGAAAATTTAGTAGGGAGCTAACAATAGCAATTTTAGGGGAGGACGTACACTGACAATATGATTTCTTGCCTAATCCCAGATGTGGCCAAGGTATGTATATATACATACATACACACACACACACACACACACACACACACACACACATACACACACACACACACACACACACACACACACACACACACACATATATACATATATAATATGACAATAAAACAAACTGGCTTGGCTTCCTGAAAATACTGCTATTAAATTACTAAGTTTATTGATATATTACTTAAAAATCTAAATGCTACTGTATGTTTAATTAATTGCTATACATTGATATATGAAAAAGTCATTGATACTACTTTCATGATTTGAATTCACGTCTTTTGTTGTGCTATTTGTTGCTAAAGTACAGCATATTAATCCAATAGACCATTGTTGCTGTAATACTATACACTAATTGCATTAACGTGTGTTTATTAATGCATAATAAATTAATTTATTAATAGGCATCCAGTGGCACAGTGGAGATATTGTTGATCCTGGAGTCAGGAAGACTTAAGTTCAAATCCAGCCTCAGACACTCACTAGCTATATGACTTTGGGAAAAATCACTTGACTCTGTTAGCCTCATTTTCCTCAACTATAAAATTGTGATAATAATAGCATCTACCTTGCAGGGTTGTTGTGAGGATCAAATGAGATAATACTTATAAAAAGCATATAGCGCAATGCCTGGCATATAGTAAAGTACTACATAAAATTTTGATCACCTTCCCTACTCTAAATCTGGGCACAGGTGAAGCAATCTCTAAAGAAGATGGGAGCTAAGGTAATTGAGGGATACTCACTTTTTTTGTAGTTGAAAAGCATAGAGGTCTCCTAATATTTAGAATAGACCCAGACCTTAAGAATGGGAACATTTTAAGGATATTAGGCAGAAAAATCAAAGAATTGGAAGAATGTACAATTCAGGCCACTGATATTAAGGCAGGTTAGACAATTCAGGAAGTTTTTTTCTAATCCTGCCTGAGAATTTTGATCATAGAGATAAAACCAAGGAACAGTACGGAATTATTCCCAGAAATTTCAGAATTGTCTACCTTCTGAGGATGAGGAATTGCTTAAACAGGTAGAAGCCCTCCTAACCAAATGAGGCATTCCTACAGAGAGACATTACAATTAAATTCAGGAATTCCATCTCATTTATGAGTAAGATTGAGGTTATACCCTCAAAGATATATAGATACCATAGGCCAAAAACTGGCATTTTTTTTCTGGACATGAACCACATTCCTCTGGAAAATAATCCTTGAAGACTTGGGTTGGATAGGTAAGAGTGCGGCTGGGAAACTGGAAGACCCTTGAACCAGACTAAATGTTGAAAGTGACAATGAATAATCTCATAGAGACAAGGCCAGATTTTACCTGGTATAACTGTATACAAACTATTTGAAGAAGGCAGATTAAAACATGACTATGCTAATTTCATTTCTATAACTATGCAGTGTAAAAGAGAAAAGGCTGTTGAATTATTTTTTAGAATTAAGCAATGCATGCAGAGCTGATACAGATAATTGGCCCTGTAGATCCTGAGAATTCAAATACAATTACACTGTTCCAAGGCTTGGTTATATGACCTTCACACATCTACTGTCATCATATCTATAAAGACAGATACAACTGCCAGCAATTGCCAAAGTAACACAGATAGTCCTGAGCTTCAAATATCAAAAAGGGACAGAATGGTGCACAATCCTATTTACTTTGAAGAGGCAGATGACTGAGGGATTGAAAGGCACAAAAGGTGGATACAAGAACAACTCTATAAGGGAATGATTGAACTAATAGATCTACTTTTTTTTTTATAATTATATATTAGATCACCATACTTTCATTGGGTATACTGACAAAGGGAATGTAGAATTGGTCATGCGAGAGTTTAAATCTTCTGATCCAACTTCAGGAAACTGGAGTGGGGCCAAGTATGAGGTCATCTTGGTCCCCAAAGACTCTGACCTTATCATTAAGTCCTTCCATGTCTATTCCACCTGTACTCATAGGACTCCTGTGGAGGCAATGGTAAAAATTGAGAATGTGGACTGTGATGCTGTTCTGGACAGTGGATTACAAGTTATCATTATTACCCAATCTTTTCTTATGACAAGCATTTCAGTAAAATAACTTTAAAGTCTCTGACAGGGCTTGGACTTGATGGTTTGAGTAATAAAGACTATCCATACCTGAGATACATCTAAGTGAGTGTGAAATTTCCCAAGGAAGTTGTTATTTGTCGACAGAAAAGTGGATGCTGTGACTCTGATGTGTCTAGACCCTCCAATACTCACTGGAGTGTCAACACTGATTGGAACTAATGCTGGTCTTTTAAAAAATTCTAGCGGGATACTGAAAAAGGGGGGTGGTACTCACAAGTTAGTTGATTAGTGCAAAGCTAACCCATATAAAGTTATTGAGAGACTGAGCCACTTGCATGTTTACAAAATAGTCTTGGAAAATGGAGGAGACAAACTCTAGTATGATTATTCACTGCAACCACCTTATTATCCTTAGGACAATTAGATAGATAGCAGGTGTATATATATATATATATATATATATATATATATATATATATATATATATATATATACTCAAATATGCAAAGGTTGAGGAAAAGAGACTGTCTACTATCTGTATAAAGACTTGCTGACTTAGAAATGAGTGATGAAGGTAATACATCCAATGAAGAAAACCTTGTATTGTTACAAGGTAGGGGAATTAAACCCACAGGCAACTCTTCCTGCCCAAAACTGTTACAGAGACTCCTCAGATAAATTTAGTCCACAGAGCACATATTGATAGATAACCTGGCATGGCTGACAGTTCAGATATAGACAAACAAGTCTATAATGATCCCGATGCTCTGCCTATACCAACTAGCTCAAGTGTAGGAGCAGAGAGATTAGTCAGTGACAAGAGAACTAGTCCTATTAGGCCAACTACTAAGCTGTTATGTTGTTAGAGGAAAACATAAAGATATAATTACACGTGTATTTGGGCAACAAAACTAGAGATTGCCCACGTGAAATGTGTGTTGCTTATAATTTCATGTGTTTACTTGCTCTACATGTAAATTACTACACATTTGAGGGTGCTCTTTTCTTGTTTTTCTGCTACGTTCATTTGACTACATTTTGTGTTATATTCATCCTATAGCAATGTCAGTTTGTTAATTGTTTTGTACATATGCTACTGCTTATAGTAAAGCTGTATTTATATCTAGGCTTATTGATAATGTTATCATTGCAGCTAGCTAGCTTTGCTTTGTTACATAGGCAGACTTGTTGCATGTGATTGATTGCTGTGTACTGTGGATATGTATGTACTTTCAAAATCAGCATGTGTCATGTCCTGCATATAGTTAGGCATGTTGTCATCATGGTACCCTCTCAGGTGATGCCCTGTATAAAGCCATGTGTACTATTTGTACTATTAATGTGAATATTTTTATTTCAGTTTCAACAGGGCTGAAAGTTGGTTACCTGGGACACTAGGAAAATAGTTCTTATTTCAAAGCACTGAGGTTAGTGTTTATACCATATAGACACAGGTATTAGACTTGCCCCAGCTGTTATCTAAAAGGGACTGCAAAGAGTATCAATCCAGGGAAAGAATATGGCCCAAACTCCAAAGCCCTCTGGCATGAGAATCCGTTTTCATTGGTAGAGATCAATCCCCTGTACTGGCATGAAATCCAGCCTCAGATTCCTCTGGCTTCCAGTTTTAAGGGAAAAGATGGATGATGCCAACCTCCCTTTAGCCCTCCTGAAGAGAAAACAGACCCTGGGAAGAAACTATTATGAAAGGAGCTAAAAATTTATGTCATGTCTGTAATCTCAGCATGGTATACTGGAGGCTCCAGAGAATTTTCCTCTTTGTCTGAGATCTGACACTCTCTTGGTTGAGCTGAGTTATTTCTCTCTAAAAGGGAGAACTCATTTCCTCTATATTGTCTGGTACATATTCTCATATGTATACTTTCTCTGATTTCTGTATTGCAAACAACTTAGATAAATGGGTTTATTTGTTATCTCTGTTGCATTTGGTGGAAAGGGGTCAACTCCTTGATCTAAAGTTTAGGGGTCCCCTTTCCCCATAAAGAAATAGTTATTAAAAGGTAAGCTTGAACCTTAAATTTATTTCCCTTAAGCTAAAATTATTTAAGGGAACAGATGGATATGTTTCTAGTTATCCTCTTTCTCTGAGGAGAACAGTGTCCAGAATTTGGCACCAGCCTCTGGCAGGAATTAAAGTTTTCTTTGGAGAAGGGTGGGGAAGAGATGCTAGATTTGTCTTTTATTTCTTCCCTGCAAGCCACATTGAGACAGACATGATTCACAAAGAAAGACAAGACCATGGCTGTTGCCCTCAAGGAACTCACACTCTAATGGAGGAAACAGCATGCTACAACTATGTGTAGTACATAGTTGTAGCATGTTGTTTATAGATATAGATAAGCATATAGTTGTAATATTATATATACATAGTTGTAGCATGTTGTTTTTTATATTACAGATATATATGTATATATACATAAATAGTGCATATATACATATGCATATATGCATATATATTACATAGAAAGCAATATCTGAAAAAAAGCGCTAGCAGTGGGGAAAAGGGATGGCGGGAAACTGGGAGAGGCCTCCTATAGGAGGCAGAATTTGATTTGAGTCTTGAAGAAAGCCTAGAAAACTAGGTATAAGTGATAGCTTGCCAAAAGGAAGAGAGTTAGCAAATGGAGTATAGGATAGTGTCACTGGAGTATGCAGAAGGAACTAAAGTGTGAAAAGTCTAGAAAGACAGGGAGGGGACAGGTTATAAATGGTTTTCAGAGATGAACAGAAGTATTGATCATGAAGGTAATAGGGGAATTATATGGTTGGACCTGTGCTTTAGGAAAATCACTTTGGCAACTGATTGTACAATGGATTGGAATGGGGAGAGATTTGAGGCAGAAGACCAAGTACAAGTCCAGGTAAGAAATGATCCAAAGGCCTGCAGTAGAGTGGAAGCTATATGAATATAAACAAGGAGGCATAATATGAAGAGATACTTTTGGGGGGCAGGAGGTTGGATCATTTTCATGACCCTTTCTAATTCTACAATTGTGTGAATTGGTCTCTTAAGTTAATTTTATCCTGTCCCTTTCTCTCTCTTTCACTTTGTTAATCTCCTTCCTTCCATTTTCACTAAAGGGATATCGACTTGATGTGCATGGGGTGCTCAGGGAGAACTAGCACCTCTCATATGAGGTCCTATCAAGCCCTTTTCAAGAGTTGCTTATCCACCTTTGCTGTCCACCTTCACCCAACCTTTCACCTGTATCTCCAAGAAGCTATAGAATGTGCAGTAGCCATAAAGCCTAGTAAACTGTCTCGGCAGATAGGCAAAACCAGGTTGAAGATAACCAACAGGCCTCAAACCCATATGTGAATTAGGGGGATGTCTACCCCTAGCATGAGTATTATGTGAAGACTTTCCCCAGTGGAATGAGCAGATGAGAACAATTTGTTTCAACAGCCATGAAGGTGGCTGAAGCAGGTGTTGGAGAGCTTAGAGCTTGGATAGGCATCAGAGAAGCCAAGGTCATCCATCACATCCTAGGCCATTTCAAATAGTCTTGACTTTTGTCCTGTCACTGGACTTTGATGTCTCAGGAAGAGAGAAAGTGAGGTTGATGACTTGGTGTGACGCTGCCTCACTTAAATCCAATTCACTGGCAAATCAAGACTTCACCCCATGATGTCATTGGTCCTATTCAAAACTGAAAGATGAACAACATTTACTCGAAAGCTCAATGCACTCACTAGTCCTCACATACTCTTTTAATACCCATTTTCTCCTTCCTGTTCTCCTTTATTCTTCCAGGAGCTGGACTTGTTAAACTATAACCCCTTTGTTCCAGGCAATGATTGAGTTCCTTGAGATAGGCAAATTCTTTGTCAATAGAGGGTGAGAAGTATATGTCCAGAGGGGGCTGGGATCAATGTGGAAATTTTTGTGTCATTTTGCTCATTTCATTTCCCTACCTAGAATGCTTACCCTCTCTTCCACTTCTCTGTAAATCTTGCCCATTTTTCAAATCCCCATCCCCCTGAAGTGTTCCCTAACCACTAATGGCCATGTTGATGCCTGCTTTCCCTGAACTCCATCTGTTCCATATGATTTAGCACTTTATATACTGTCTTGTTTTGCTCTGCAATTGTTACATCTGGATAAGTCTTGCATTCCCTAAGGAGTCAGCTCCTTGAAGGCAGGAACCATGTCTTAGGCTTCTCTTGTAGCCCCCACAGTATATCATATGTTTTCAATAAATACTTATTGGCTTGAGTTCTAATTAGTCAAGGAAGGCCTCTGGGAGGAATTGAGACTTGAGGATTTTGGGGGCCTCCCCCCTTTCACGGATTGATGTTCACCAAACAAGAATGTTAAGAAGCAGCAGCTCTGGGGAGAAGAAAGCCAAACTTTGGCACCATTTCTAATATTCCACATAGTCTGTACTTTGAGGCTGTGATGACTTTGGGGCATATGTTTGTAGTCACTAGGGAAAGCAAAAGTTTGGAGAAGCAAAGCAAAAGTTATTTTCTGCCTTAGGCATGTTTAAGTCTATGTTCAGCTCAGTTAATTTAAGTGTTTAACTTTCACTGGTTCACTTAGGAGAAGTTGATTAAAAAAAAACAGTAGTACTCAATTATTGTATGACCTTTTGGGGATTCAAAAAGAGGCTTGTCATTGGGTTCAAAAGTTTTCCCTGCCCTTTCTTCACAGGAAACAAAACCTCACCTCTCTTCAGTGGCAGTTCCTTGTTCCATAAGAAGTAAGGCTTCTTCTTTCCCTTTAGGACTGGTTTTCTTTCACTTCAGTACATGTTATTTTGAAAGAGGCATTTGATGTATAGTGAACCTTTTTTCTTAAAAAAAGAAAGACTGTGAGAGTGTGAGAGAAAAAAAGGAAGAGAAACCACATTTTTGAATAAATGAATGCAAACCCTTTGAACTGAAACTAGAGCATTTCAAGGAAACTCCAAACTTTAAATGTCCAATTTCTTACTTTTCTTTTCTGGTTCATATATATCACTTTGGCCTAACCAGTATGCAACACACACAAATATCTATATAATCAAACCACAAACAAAGACAAGAGGGTGAGAAAGAAATATTTAAAGAGGCCTCACCTGTAGGATGCCATCCTTCACCGCAACTGTACCCTCCATCTGTTCCTCTAGCATCACCCCAAGTTGAGCTACTGCTCAAGTAAACTTCCCATGCTCTTGACTGTGATGTGAGCATATCTAGGTTCAAATGTACAATTTTTCTTCTGCTTCATTTAATTTAAGAAAATCATCTTACCTCTGTTTCTTTCTCCCTTGTTCTGTATGTACATCTAAGTCATTGTGTCTGTTTTTTGGCTGGTACCTGTGATCTCATTCATATAGAGGACTAGCTCCCCATATTGACATTCCCTTTAACAATACAGACTTGCAACTCAGCCATAGTGTATAATTATAAAGATTCTCTGGAGAACTGAGAGATTGATTTGTCCGCAATCACATAGCTATGGAAGGACTTGAAGACAGGATTTTCTGATTCTGTGGCTGCCTATCTCTAGAACAATTCAGTAAACATTTATTTACCTCTTGATATACAGATAGGCCTCAGTTTCCCCATTTGTACAATGGGGTGGCTATACTATGATGAACTGTGATCTTTAATGATCCATGATCACCTCCTTTGCCACTTATGTTTTCCAAGCCTTCTTTGTTTAATTACATATGACTCAAAATTCCCTCTCTTCTAATCAGCATTTTATTCAATCAGTTGTGGTTTTTTAATGTTGAACTTGTTAGAGATTTCTAGAAGAGTGCCTTTGTCTTTCCAGAGGGTATATGTTGCATTTACCCTCAAATTGATGGAAAAGTTTAGTAAAGCAGGTATGACCCTATATCCCTTTTCAGTATTGTGACCTTACTTCTTAGATACCTACTTTGCATACAATAAATGCTTAATAAGTGTTATGGCCTGAAATTCTTTGACATTAACCTTTCCTTGATCTTTTGGAAAGTTAGAAATTAACATCTCATTTTTGGCAAGGCATAGTATAATGGCACCAATGCACAAAAGAAGTTGAAATCTGTTCCAAATCCCTGTTTTCAAGATGTTCTTATCAAAGTTATTCTTCAGTATAGATGAGTCTCACAAAATGTCTTCTGAGATGTTGTCACTTACATAATTGTCAAACTGAATGAATGAAATAGGCATAGGTTAAGAATTTACTATGGGGAAAGCATTGTAAGCTTATTGTGATGCCGAGTTGTTGTTTGTCCTTGGTGTTCAATGAGGACCAATCTCATCACAAAGGTGATATCTTGACTTGCAAGTGAATTAGATTTAAGTGAGGCAGAGTTGTGCCAAGTTGTCAGCCTCACTCTCTCTTCCTGAGTCACCAAAGTCTAGTGGTCCTTGCTTATTATCTAGGTATGTTTTGTTCCCCTTTTTTTCCCAACTTGATCATATCCTTTCCTTCTTTTTCTAGCTTATGACTTACACAAATGGCTTATGACATACAAAAGAATCATTTTATTAGGATGTGATTTAAACAAATTAAATAAATAAAAAGGTAAGCAATAACAATGCTTCTCAGAACCAGCCATCATATTAATTCCTCCTTTACCCAGGGTTGAATTTTGTTCTAACTTATCTCACACTAAAGTGAAAGAAACAGAAACTATCATGTTCAGTGCAAGCCTACTGATTTATTTAGAACAAGGAAAAAGCAAACACCTTGACTGCCATTATTAATGTTAATGCCAACTGAAAGTTGTAGTTCTGCCCTATGGTTCGAATTTTTCAATATTTCAACCACTATTTATCTGACTCTCCATTCCTCTCATTTATTGTTTCCATTGGCCCATTGCCCATTTTCCCCATAGCAACCTCTGTTGCAAACATTAGGTTCCAGCTCATCCTCACATACTTTCACAGGAATGACTGGAGCTGCTTATAGCTCTTCCCCAGTACTTAAGCAAAAATTGTGCTCATGATAGTTAGTGGCATTGCTCAATCTCTCTCTGCTCCTTCAGTCTTCACCTTTACTGCACCAGGTGACATCTGTTCATTGTTATACACAGGAACCTGGGAAAACATTTTCTAGACTCATATCCCCTCACAGTCCCAAAGACTGCTTGAAGATGCAGTCCACGGGGGAAAATACATGTCTCCAGACTCAGTTTTATTACACAATTAAAGGTACTGAGTATCAACAAGTTTATGAGTAAATGGGGAAAACAGTATAAACACTCTTAAAGAAATGTAATCACATTATAAATCCACTACATTACATCAACGTGTTTTATAACTAAGGGGTAAAAGTAAGGTTCTAGGAGACAAGTGTTGTGCTCAAGTAGTTTGGCACTTCTCTTAGGAAAGGACAGGAGAGAAGGAGGGAAGAGAGAGAAGGAAGAAAGGAAAGAAGGGAGGGTAGAAGGGAGAGAGAGAAAGAAAAAAGAAAGGAAAGGAGGAAGGAAAGAAGAAAGGGAGGGGGAGAGGAGGGCAGGAAGGAAGAAAGGAGGAAAGGGTCTACAGGAGAGAGGGAAGGAAGAAATAAAGGAAAGAAAAGGGAAGGAGACAGAGAAGAAAGGAAAAAAGGGAGAGAAGAAAAGGAGGGAAGGGAAAAAAGGAGAGAAGAGGGAAGCAGAAGGGGAGAGGAGAGCAGAAGAATGGATTTAAGTGCTTAGCATGTCCCAGTTATTGTGATAAATGCTGGAAATATAAATACAAGCATAAAAGAAGATAATCTCTGACCTCAAAGAGCTTACATTTTAATAGGGAAGATAAAACACAAAGGGACCGAAAAAGGATGAGGGAAGATAAAGGTGCCCAGAATAGGGTATGATTTGGAAGTCCAGAAACCAAGAAAAGGTTTGGGAAGGGTTTGAAACACCTATTTAATAAGCCACTTATAAGGAATTTGATAAAAGTTTCTGATAGTTGTAGTGGAGATGATGATGATGATGATGATGATGATGATGATGATGATGATAACAATGGTGATGGAAATGTCAGAGTTAAAGATAAGTGTATTGGCTCCTCTTCCTGCTTGTCATCCTCCTCCTCCTCCCTCTCCTCCTCTTCCTCACCATTACCACCATCACTTTCCTGCTCCTCCTCCTGCACCTGTCACTGCTGCTTCTTCCCTGTTCCCCTGGAGTGAACCATCCTGATGGGGCCTCTTTTGTAAAGCAGCAGCTGAGGAGATCCCTGGACTCACCATAGCCAATGAAAAGCTGAAGGAAGGAGTCAAGACTGAAGGTGGCAAGGCAAGATGGTTCAGTGGTGCAATTTAAGATTAAAAGGCACACACTAGTTAACAATGAAAGCCTATTGTGAATGACAGGGTTTTTCAATGAGGCAGATCATATTCTGATTTGATGGGCAACCAATCAATGAAACTGGCACACCTGCACAACTGGAAATAGAAGATGAAGATACAATTGATGTATTCCAGCAGTAGACAGGACATGTTTTCTAAAAAGAACCTGAAACTCTACGAACTGTGCTCCCAAGGAAAACAATACATTCACAATTAGAAAACCAAGAAATGGTTCATCCACATCCTGACTATTGCAGTATAGTTTTCTCTCTTCTTTGATTCCTTTCCCCCATTCCTTTATTTTACATAAAGCAACTGCTGTATGTGCACAGGCATAATGTATGTTTTTTAATTAAATGACCTGTGGTATGTTTTAATCAACATCAAATGAAGATAGGGAGGGGAAAATACAAAAAGGTTCTGTGGAAATTTCCATTTTGTCCATTGTTGGCATGCTCATTCAACTTTTATCTTTTTATTCTAGTGAATATTCATTTTGCTCTCACTGTTTAACAGAAACAATAAAAGCCACAAAAAATCCTTGCATATCTTGTTTGATTGGATAATTTCAATGTTTTTCTTTTATCATTGTAAAACCAATGACAATTTTATAACTTTTTTTTTGTATGTAGCTGTTACATGTAGGGCAATCTCTGTCTTTCAGTAGAGATAAATTGCTATAAAGAAATTGATCCTAGATAGTTTTCCCTTCAAGTCAAACATCTTGTTGTTTAAACTTCTTTAAAATTTAAAATAACGATAAATGTATTAGTATTACTTTAAATCTTAACTCTTTTGTCTTAGAAAATATCCCTATGGAGACATAAAATGTATTTTTTTTCCTTTGCTGACATTAGTGATGGTTCATCTTCAGTATAAAGAATACATTTTTTTTACAATTCATTAACATTTTTTATGTAAAGTTTTGAGTTACAAATTCTGCCTTTACCTACTTCCCTCCCTTTACCCCTCCCTGAGATGGTATGCAATCAAATATAGGTTATACATGTACAATTATGTAAAACATTTCTATATCAGCCATTTTGTACAAGACTCAAATAAAAGTGAAAAATGAAAGAAAGTGAAAAATAATATGCTTCAGTTGGTATTCAGATAAGTTCATTATCTTATCTGTTACAGGCAGATAGAATGCTTCCTCATTAGTACCTTGGGATTATCTTGGATCATTGTTATTGCTGAGAATAGCTGTCATTCACAGTTCTTCATAATATAATATTGCTTTTACTGTGTACAATGTTCTCCTGGTTCTTTTCACTTCACTATGCATCAGTTCATGTAAGTTTAGGTTTTTTTTCTGAAATCATCCTGCTGTCATTTCTTATAGCACAAGGATATTCCACTTCAATCATTTACCGTACCTTGTTTAGCCATTCCCCAATTGATAGACATCCCTTTGTTTCCCAAATCTTAGCCACCACAAAAAGAGCTATTATAAATATTTTTGTATAAATAGGTCTTTTTCCCTTTTTTGGATTTCTTTGAGATATAGACCTAGCATTGCTATTGTAGGATCAAAGGGTATACATAGTTTTATAGCCCTTTGGGCATAGTTTCAAATTGCTCACCAGAATGGTTGGATCAGTTCACAACTCCACCAACAGTGCATTAGTGTCCCAGTTTTCCCACATCTTCTCCAACATCCAACATTTTCTTTTTTTGTCATATTAGCCATTCCAATAGGTGTGAGGTGGTACCTCAGAGTTGTTTTAGTTTGCATTTCTCTGATCAAAAGTGATTTAGAGAAATTTTTTTTCATGCAACTATAGATAGTTTTGATTTCTTTGTCTGAAACTTCCTATTCATACAATTGAACCATTTATCAATTGGGGAATGACTTGTATTTTTAAAAATTTGACGCAGTTCTCTATATATTTTGGACATGAGGCCTTTATCAGAGACACTGGCTATAAAGATTTTTTCCCAGGTTTCTGTTTCCTTTTAATTTTTGTTTCATTAGTTTTGTCTGTGCAAAAACTTTTTAATTTTATATAATCAAAATTATCTTTTTCATTTTATAATGCTGTCTATATCTTCTTTGATCCTAAATTCTTCCCTTTTCATAAATCTGGCACATAAATTATTCCATGTTCTCTTAATATCCTTATGGTTTCACCCTTTATATGTAAATCATGTACCCATTTTGACTTTGTCTTGGCATACATTGTGACATGCTGGTTTGTACCTAATTTCACCATACTGTTTTCCAGTTTTCCCAGCAGTTTTTGTAAAATAATGAATTTTTGTTCCAAAAACTTGGATCTTTGGGTTTATTATAATGTAACTTGTATTTGATCTATTCCACTGATCCAACATTCTATTTTTTAGCCAGTACCAGAATGTTTGAGATCTTGTATGACTAGACCACCTTCTTTTGCATGCTTTTGATTGATTCCCTTGATATGTTTGACCTATTGTTCTTCCAGATGATTTTTTTTATTTTTACTAAACCTATTTTATATATATATATATATATATATATATATATATATATATATATATATATAAAATAATTTTTGATACTTTGATTGGAATGGCACTAGATAAATAGATTAATTTAAGTAGAATTGTCACTTTTATTACATTGACTTAGCCTACCAATGAGCAACTTTTCCAGTTATTTAATCTGACTTTATTTGTGTGAAAAGTGCTTTATAGTTCTGTTCACATAGTTCCTGGGTTTTTCTTGGCAGGTAGACTCCTAAGTATTTTATATTGTCTCCAGTTATTTTAAGTGGAATTTCTCTGTCTCTTGCTACTGGATTTTGTTGGCAATATATAGAAATGCTGCTGATTCATGTGGGTTTATTTTGTATCCTGCAATATTGCTAAAGTTATTCATTATTTCAAATGGTTTTTTTTTAGTTGATTCTCTAGGATTTCTAATCCCTTCAATTTCTTTTTCTTCTCATTTCTATAGCTAACATTTCTAGTACAATATTAGATAGTAGAGGTGATGGTGGACATACTTGATTTACCCCTGATCTTATTGAGAAGGCTTCTAGCTTATCCCCATTATAGATAATGTTTGCTGATGTTTTTAGACAAATATTACATATCGTTTTAAGGTAAGCTCCATTTATTCCTATGCTCTCTAGTGTTTTTAATAGGAATGGGTACTATGCTTCTTCAAAGGCTTTTTCTGTATCAATTGAGATGATCATATGATTTCTGTTAGTTTTGTTATTGATAAGGTCAATTATGCTGATAGTTTTCCTAACATTGAACCAACACTGCAGTCCTGGTATAAATCCCACTTGGTTATAGTGTAAGATCCTTATGATACATTGCTGGAATCTCTTTGTTAGTATTTTATTTACTTTTTTTTTTTGCATCATTATTCATTAGGGAAATTGGTCTATAATTTTCTTTCTCTGTTTTGGTTCTTCTTGGTTTGGGTATCAGCACCATATCTGTGTCATAAAATGAATTTGGTAAGACTCCTTCTTTCCCTATTTTTCCAAATAGCTTATATAGTATTGGAATTAATCATTCTTTCAATGTGTGGCAGAATTTACTTGTGAATCCATCTGGTCCTGGGGATTTTTCTTAGGAAGTTCTTGTTCAATTTATTTTTCTAAGATTGGATTATTTAATATTTTATTTATTCTTCTGTTAAACTGGGTAGTTAATCTTTTTGTAGATATTCATTCATTTCATCTAGTTTGTTAAAAAAAAAAAAGCATATAATTGGGCAAAATAGCTCCTAACAATTATTTTAATTTCCTCTTCCTTAATAGTAAATTTACCACTTTCATTTTTGATACTAGTAATTTGGTTTTTTTCTTTCCTTTTTAAAATGAAATTAACCAACGTTTTATCAATTTTTTTCATAAAACCAACTTCTAGTTTTATTTATTACATCACTAGTTTTCCTACTTTCAATTTTATTAATCTCTTCCTTTATTTTTTGGATTTCCAATTTGGTGTTTAATTGGGGACTTTTAATTTATTCTTTGTCTAGTTTTTTTTAGTTGCATGCCCAACTAATTGATTTGCTTTTTCTGTATTTTATTGTTGTAAGCAATTAGAGATACAAATCTTCCCCTAAGTTCCATTTTGTCTGCTTCCCAAAAATTTGGTATGTTATTTCATTGTTGTCATTGTCTTAAGTGAAATTATCCATTGTTTCTATGATTTGTTCTTTGTCCCACTTGGTTTTTAGGGTTTTATTAATTTCCATTTAATTTTTGATCTCTCTGTTGTCCCTTATTAAATGTAATTTTTATTTAATTATGATCTGAAAAGAATACATTTAGTATTTTTACTTTCCTGCATTTGGTCACGAAGGTTTTATGTCCTAATACATGGTCAGATTTTTGTGTATATGCCATGTGCTGCTGAGAAAAAGATATATTCTTTCATATGCCCATTCAATTTTCTCCAGAGATCTATCCTATTTAACTTTTCCAGATTTTTTTTACCTCCTTAACCCCTTCCTTGTTTATTTTTTGGTTAGATTTATCTAGCTCTGAGAGAGGAAAAATTGAGGTCCCCCACTAGTAGAGTTCTATTATCTATTTCCTCCTGTAACTCATTTGACTTCTTCTTCAAAAATTTAAATGTTATACCATTTGGTGCATATGTTTAGTAATGATATGACTTTATTGTCTTTGGTGTCTTTCTACAAGATATAGTTTCCTTCTTTATCTCTTTTAAATAAATTTTTTTTTCCTTTTGCTTTGTCTGAGATCATGATTGCTATTCTTGTTTTCTTTGCTTCAGCTGAAGCATAATAGATTCTGCTCCAACCCCTTACCTTTACCATGGGAATATCTGTCTGCTTCAAATGTGTTTCTTGTAAACAACATATTTTAGGATTCTGATTTTTAATCTATTCTGCTATTCTGCAGATGTTTACTTCTGATGACCATCTTCCTCAATGAACCCTCTCTTTTTCCATTTCTCCTCCCCCTTCTGTTACCCCTATCTTTTTTTACTTCCTTATAGGATAAAATAGATTTCTATATCCAATGTATGCTATTCACTCTTTGAGGCAATTTTGATAACAGTAAGGTTTAAGCTTTGCTGACACACACACTCCATCTCCACCTCCATTATAATAGCTCTTTCGTGCCTCTCTCATGTGGGATAATTTACTCCATTTGATCTCCCCCTTCCCTTTTCTTCCAATGCATTTTCTTTCTCACCCCTTTATTTTGTTTCTTCAGGTATCATCCCATCAAGTCACCTTATATATGCACCCTTTGCCTACATATACCCCTTCTAATTGCTTTAATAGTAATAAAGTTGTTGAGTTACAGATATTATCTTGCTATATAGAAATATAAAGTTTAACCTTATTGAATTTCTTATTTTTCTCCTCCTTGTTTCTTTTTTACCTTTTGATGTTTCCCTTGAATTTTGTATTTGGAGGTAAACTTTTTTTTCAGTTCTGGTCAAGAATATAATTTTTTTCATGGCATTACATTATTCTCCTTATGATTACATATGTCTAAGGAATGGATAGTCCCTCTCTAAATATGAAATGATTGTTTATTCTTTATTTGAAAGTGAATTATCTGTGACACTGAGGTTATTTAGTTTTAGGCAATTCTGAATTGTCACAAGAGGTTTTATCACTTTGAGGGACATTATTTGTCTTCCTAAACACAGAACTAGGTTGTGCTTTCTGTGTATAGTTCTTTAGAATAAATTGTTTAAAAAGGGATATATACACATTAAATTCTTATAGAACAAGATTATTTGGGGAGAAACAATTGGTCTGCAATATGTTGAGCTCCTTAATTTGATTTGCTTTTTTTTCCAAAGGCATATGCAATAAAAAATCAAGGATGTGACTTTGTTCTCCTATGTTACCATCTAAGTGTATATCATAATGACAAGTATTTAAAGATTCATCACATAGACAAGGGAATGGAAGCAAAAATAAACTTCTTCATTTCTCCAGCAAGTAGAACTAGGAGGTGAGAGTAAAGGGGGAGAAGATAGTAATTTTAGGATTGATGTAAGGAAAATTTTCTGATTGGAATGGCTTGCTTTGGGAGGTAGTGGGATCCATTTCACTGTAGATATCAAACAAAGATGGAATGATCATTTCTCATATGTTGTAGGTGAAATTATTGTTCTGCCACTGGTTGGAATAATGGTCTCTGAAAGCCTTTCCGAGTATAAGGTTAAAAGTTCTCTTATTTTTGACCCCAAACAACTGGCTGATTGATTGTGGGGGCAAATCAGGTTAACTATTTCTTCTGAGTTTCATTTTGTTTGCAAAATTATTTTAATGATCAATGGGGAGGAGGGATGGGTTGCTATTAGGAAGTAATAGATATGGAAAGGAAAGAAATAGAATGAATGCGCATTATTGTTTTAGTGAGAACAAAAAATATAGTTTATTTATTACAATTCATAAACTGAAATATAAGAACTTACTAAACAAGTTTAGTTGTTTGTGTTACTATTCAATATTAAGTTTTTAATAAAACATGCATTTTAAGAAAAGAAAAGAAGATTATTTAAAGTCTCTTGGCACCTTTTTCTAATCTCTCTGATTCCTCAAGATTACTTAAAGTTGCTTCAGAAGCTCATCTGTAAAGTCATTCAGTACCCTACAATGGTACCAACTCTATCCAGGCTTGGAATTTTGAACTCAGTTAAAAATTTGCACTTCTCTTGACTTAATCCAGTCTGATAATTTGAGGTCAGTATTGGAGTGATTTAAGGCACCTGCAGGTCATCTAACATTAACAAAAAGAAGTTTGCTTAACAAGAGGAAGGAAATTATATTCAGCAAGAAAATAATGTCGATTCATTTCGATATATCTCTCTTGCCTCTGCATCTGCCACAGTGGCATACCCTAGTTGGCAGATTATGATTAGCTTAAGGAGACACCAACTCCCAAGAGTAGTAGATTTTATACTAAAGCAACTAAGACTCTATCAGTATTCAAGCCAGCCTTCCCAGTTCATTCAAGGACAGTTTCATTCCATTTTAACAAAACAAACAAAAAAAAGGCAGGAACCTTAGTAGGTGTGACTACAACCACAATAGATAAACTGTTATCTCTTAATCTAATTGACAATTTAATCCCTCTCTACAGTGTATTCTATAATTTTTTGCAGTTTGAAGGTTATTGTTCTTCATAGCAAAGACGATAGTCAAATAAGTTTGGATCATTTCCTTCAATAACCTCCATACTTGGAACTCTCTCCCTCCTTATTTCTATCTACTGGCATCCCTGGCTTCATTCATATTTTAGCTAAAGTCTCATTTTCTAAAAGAAGACTTTCCTGGTTTTTCTTAAGGCCCTCCCTCTGAGATTATTTCCAGTTTACCCTCTATTTACCTCGTTTGTGCTTAGTTGTTTGCATATTGTCCCCCTCTTAAATAGTAAGCTTTTTGCAATTCTTTATATCTCCAGCACTTGTCTCAGTTCTTGGCACTGGTGCTTAATAAATACTTGTTGATTTGACTTCTATCATCCACTAACATTATATTTTCTGTCACTACCATTACTCTTCTCTTCTTGTTCCAAACATGGATTTAAAAAAGAAAAAAAGTTTTCCTTTATTTTGAGCTTTAGTCATGTAATACAATTCTTACATGACTTTCTTTTTATTGTCTGTTTTTTATTCATGATCTTCCTTCTGTTGGAAGTATATAGCAAGCAAGGGGGAGAGGTAATCACAGTCTGGTGCAGCATATGGAGCAGTATGGAGGATCAAGGAATTTTGACATCTGGAGAACTCACTTGTGAGAAATAATACTTAAATGGGAGGTAATTACACATAGGATTTTTTAATGGGAGATCCAACACCTGGAAGATACTTATAATTGGCTAAGCAGTAAGTCAATAAACATTTAATAAGTGTACCATGTGCCAGGAACTGTGCTAAGTGATGGGCACTGTCTGCTGTGTGTGGGTTGTTCTATTGTATCATTTACTTTAGTAATAAGAATAAGGAACAGTCTTAGATTCCCTGTGACAGTGTACATTAGAGTGGTTGCAAAGATCCCCCAAGTTCTAAAGGCTAAGGTTTTATGACTCCTTGGGGGTTTAGTTGCCTTGGTCAGACTTGGTCAGCCCATTCTAAGTTCATATTTGTTTTTGCCTGGAAGATTAGATGCAAAGAATTCCATATTCTTCTTTCTGTGGATCTAGGACAACAGATTAGAAATCAGGGCAATCTTACTATCACTGAGGAAGATGTCAGTGATGAAAAAATTCTAATCTAGCTACTTTCTGTGCTTCATCTCAAACTGGATGTCCAGCAGTCATCTTAAACTCAATATGTCCAAAATTGAACTCATTATCTTTCCCTGTAAACCCTTTCCCACCACCTTCCCTATTACTGTAGAGGACAGCAACATTTCCCCAGTTCCTCAAGTTCACAACCTAGGAGTCATCATGGATTCATTTCTGCCTTTCACCCCACCCCACATCTAATCTGTTACCAAGACCAACATCTCCCAAATATGGCTTCTTTTCTCCTCTGACACTGCCACCACTGGTGTAGGCACTCATCATCTCATACCTGGATTATTTCAATACTCTGCTGGTGAATCTTTCTGACTCAAGTCTCTCCCCACCCCAATCCATTGAGTCACTAAAGTGATTTTCCTAAAATGTATTTCTGATCATGTCACCCTAGTACTCAATCAACCCAAGTGGCTTCCTGTTATCTCAAGGAACAGATACTTTGCTTTGCTTGGCATTCAAAGCCTTCCATAACCTAGAACCATCTCCTCCTAACTTTCCAGTCTTCTCACTCCTTATTCCTTGATCCAACAACACTGACCTCCTTCTGGTTGTTCACAAACAAATGATACTCAAGAATCAATCTTTTGGCTCTGGGCATTTTCTATGGCTGTTCCCCATGCCTGGAATGTTCTCCCCTTTGTGTTCTGACTGCTCACCTCCCTGGCTACTTTTAAGGCCAAACTAAAATGCTGACTTCTACAGAAAACCTTCTCCTACCCCCTCTTAATTCCAGTGTCTTCCTGTGTGGGATGCCACTCAAAATAAAAAAAAAAAACACAGAGGTATGCAAGGAGAAACAGAAAGTTATTTTATTACTATTATTTCAAATCTTGAGATTTGGGTGTCCCTCCACCAGTGTTCTCTGATGAGGGGAGACAGACACAGAAACAAAGAACCAGATTTAAGTAGCCCTAATGAGTAAAGTCCCCTCCCACCAGCTGTCCATTACTCTGTTACTTGGCTCACAATCTCAGACATGAGACTCTACCATAGAACAAAGGAAATAGCATACATCTCTATATTTCTTAGTTTGCTAAAATAATGTAAAAGAAGCAATTAAAAATGTGCAGTCAAACTAGATGTTATGCTATGTAGCCAGGTCACCATGACAGAAATATAGTTTACAACTAAGTGCAGGAGGGAGGTTTCAGATTTAAACTACTGATATGGCACTAGAAAAAAAAAAGAACTTACAGAAATCTATATTTAACCCTATCCTACCACCTGTACTTATTACCAGATTTAGAATAGTCTTATCCCAAACCTTAATTACACTGAGAAGTCTTCACTGGGACATCCCATTCATTCTCTCTGTTAATAATTTCCTATTTATCCTGTATATAGCTTGCTTTGTATAGATTTGTTTGCTTGTCATCTGCCCATTAGACTGTAAGCTCCTTGAGGGCAGAGATTATCTTTTGCCTCTTTTTGTATCTCCAGCACTTAGCACAGTGTCTGCCACATAGTAGGCACTTAACACACATTTTTTGATTGAGTGGGAGATTGATTCTTGAGTATCATTTTATACTACCTTCCCCCACCCCCACCCTTTAGGTTGCAACTACAGCAGAGGAGCTCAGGCTTCTGATGTATTCCATATTTTTGTTTACCTCTATTTTGAACTCTTTTCAGTGAGTTCTCAAGGTTGCCATTTTGTTTTCTATAGACTTACTTTTTCTTCCTCATCAGAGTTATCCATTAATAAACAGTACAAATTTCCTTTTAAGAATTTCTCATGCATTTGCTGCAGAATTCTCCTTTATGATCTCTGGACATGGTGTCACAATTATCAACTCTGCCTTTTATCAAAGAAGCTTTTATAAAATCTAAAGTAACTCTTTGACTAGGCCCATCTTTACTGTCTTCCACCATTGTAAGCAACAAAATAATAAAAACATTATGTCCTCAAATTTAAATCACTCCCACAGCACCAACTAGTTCTTCCTTATTGGAAATAATTAAATCCAATGTTATGGTTTTCCTTGCTGCCTCTTTTACCTTGTAAATGCTAGAATTGTCAATAGGACAAACCAAGAATTATTCAGATGCTCTGCTTTGAGCAGCATTATACTTTCAGCAGATGCCTGGATACTTGACATTCCCCAATCACTAATGTATCTCGCTCTGGTGCCACTTTTGTAATCTGTATCACGAAAGCATTGTGCATATGCTCAAGTTGCCTGTAGGATAGACCCATAATAAAATCATTGCTGCTTTCTTTCTTTTCATCCTTACCTAAATGCTCTCCACTCAGTTTTCACCCTCAGGCTCATGGTTTTCCATAGAGGGGATTACCTTTTTAACATACAGTGCTATTCCCCTTCTGTAAGGTCTAGTCCTTTGAAGAAGGTACACTCAGCCACCATTGTTCCACTCATGACTTCCATCCCACTGAGTCTCAGCAATACCTATGAAATCATATTGCATTTACCTCCTTATTTTAATATTTTAAGTTCAATTTGCATATTCCCAAGTTCCAAATGTGCATTAACATAAAGATTCTTGAGGCAATAGTATTTTTTTTTGATTTGCAGAAGAAAAAGCCTACCACAACCCACATTCCATCTGTATCTGATGGTATGTTATCCAAAGTCACACACACACACACACACACACACACACACACACACACACACACACACACATGCATGCCAATTCTAGAAGAATGAGAAGCTAGGATATTAATACATTAATGTACATAAATAAATAATTCCCCCAGAATTAATGTTTTGATGTTTCTCCCTTTCCCTCTCTCTCCCACCTGTTCCCCTCCCTTCTCCTCTCCCACCCTGAGATGGATAGCAATTTTGGTAAACTTCAGAAAAGCTATATATTTGAATTGTTTAAAAATATAACTGAGGAGTTAGAGAGCTATGGCTCTGAATAGTTTCTAATTTAATATTGATAGCAGAGAGCATTCCAGTCAGAACCCAAGTAAGCATGTTAGACTGAAGGTTTTGGGGCTCAGCTCATAAATGAGTGTGTTGAGGCAGCGTTGGGGAAGTACAAGGTTTGCTATGGACTTCAAAGCTGAAGTCCCAGAAGGCTTTACAAAGAGGGAGATGACACTGTTTAAATGATTCCCTTAATGTTTATGATATGAAAGACTAAAGAGAAGACTAAAAGTTCTTTGATGGCTATAAGAAAAAGGAAATTTACCCACAAGAATGTTTAAATTAAAGAGCTAAATGAACAAAGAGCAACTCAATATGTAGAAGCAGAACTGGTTATCTGAGAATATGGAATATTTTGTTGGAAGATGTTTTTGGGTGCTTATGTGTCTGCCCTTGAGGAGAATCTCCCCCTTGTTGATTACATTACATTCTACCTTAGAAAATTATAAGATAGGTGAGACCAGCAATAAGAAGAAATAAAAACAGCACTTTCCATGAATAGCAGCGAATTAAGTGGGAAAAAATAAGCATTTAAATGGAGAGTTTCCATGGTGATTTCCAGGAAAATGCCACAAAGGACTGCAATTCATCTTGATTTGTATGAATTGGGGGATTTGTTCCAATGACTTGCCAGGGATATGCTATGTTTGTCTTCTTGCCTGAGGTAATGACCAATTATGTGTACTACAAATAAATATTGATCTTTGCAACAATTACCTTACTATTGGTAGAAATTATTTAGCAGACATGAGTGGATTTATTGTTTTTTATGTTATATTATGAGGTTGAGAGCCTCAGATTTTCCCCAAGGTGGGTAATAACTTGCAACACAGACATTCTGGTGGAACTTACCAGCACTACATGCTCTTCAATGACACAGATTAAACACGACAAGCACTTAGAGAAGCCTGCACAGTTCTAGGTAAATATTACATGGAATAGAACTAGGAGAAAATTAAAGGGAGTGTAATATGGCAGAGGAAAAATAAATGGCTTTACATCTGCATTAACTAAGGCAAGTCAATTCTCCCCCTGGGCTTCAGCTTCACCTGAAACATGAGGAGATTGGACAAGATAGCCTCTGAGGCCTCTTCCAACTCAAAATTTAAGTTCCTAAGTTACTGTATTACTAAGCTACTATTTTCAAAATAATTTATCTGATGGTAAGCATCTACTAATTTAGCTAACCTGGTTGCAAGCCACAGATATGGCCTATATTCAAAATCTTTCCAGCTTAGTAAATCAGTCCACCAAAAACCTGTGATGAGGCATAAGAGGAGTGGAGGCCTTTTTCATAAACTCTTACTTAATAGAGAGGATAGAGGTTAATAATTTTATAGAGAGAGACCTGGGAGGGATTGTAGAGCCCATCAAGTCCAACCTCATTACTTAATAGATAAGGAAACTGAGTCACAGGGAAATTAAGTGACTTGCCTCTTGTCACAAAGTTAATAGGCTGGATTTCAATTGAAGCCTCCAACTCTATAAAAACTGTTCTTTCCAGTATAGCATGCAGCCTCACAAAGATGGGGTGAAACATTCCTAGGATGCATTGAAAAAAATAATCCAAGTAGAGACACAAGAGAGTAGAAAATTCCAAAGAGGAAGAGGGGAATCCAGCATCAAAAAGGTTGGTGGTTGAAAGGATATGATAATAAAAAAAAATTAAAAAGAAGTTTAATGTATATAGTTTGACTTTTATTATGTCACATTTATAGAAAATAAGTTAGCACAGTCATCTGAATTGGCTGCCAGCAAAATGGTCAAGGATTATTTCTCTCTCTCTCTCTCTCTCTCTCTCTCTCTCTCTCTCTCTCTCTCTCACTCTATTTATCTATCTATCTATCTCTATCTCTCTCTTCTTAGTACATGTAAACATGCCATGAGATGTCCCATCTTTCCATGGACAATGCAACTATTTTTAGGTTGGTTCTAACAGGTGACTCAGGGCTCTACAATGACATAGGGAAGAATACAAGTGAACCTTCATTCTTTGTCTTGTGCTTCTTCTCTCTCACATTCTCTGGCATCTTCTTGACTATATAGATGATATTTTTAGATGTACATATTAGGGTATAATCCTTACTTAGGTTTCTGATATTTGTGCTATTTTTTCCCTTCATGTTTCTTCAACAAATGAATCCTTGCAATCATTCACCTTAATTTTTTTAAACAATCTGGAACTTCAAAGCTTTCTTCCTCTACTTGTGTTCAACTTTCTAGTTTGCCTTTATCCAACACTTATCTTTTTTTTCTCAGGAAGCCAGTTCTCCTGAAGAGCCCACAAGAAGATGGTTAGTTATATTACATTTTTTAAAAATTTTGAATTCCAAATTCTCTCTCTCCCTCCAGCCACTCATTGAGAAGATGGGCAATATGATATCAATTATACATGTGATATCATTCAAAACATTTACATATTAGCCATATTTTAAGAAAAATAAAGTAAAAAATAATTATTCTTCAAAAAAAAAAGAAAGGCTATTATAGGAGAAAGAAGAAAAAGAAAATTTTCACTATTGGTCCTACATAAAGTCTTGAGGATCATCTATGATCAATACTGCAAAAATAAGGCATTCAATTTATATATCATGTTTACATCAATCATCTCATTTGATCCTGTGTCAACCTGTGTCATAGGAGAGTAGACACTGTGACTTTCATTTTGCACTTGGGAAACTAAAACACAAAAAGTCGCAACTTGCTCAAGATCATAAAGTAAATGGTGGAGTAAGGATTCAAACCCTGGTCTTCATGTTGAAAGTCTAGGGGGCCTACCCAACAGAATACTGAGTATGTCAGGGTGCTAGATAGTGAAAAGGACACTTCTACTATCACTTCAAGAGAAAGGGACAAATCCTTAATCCTTCAGGACTCTCTGCTGAGGATTACTAAGAAATGGCAAGAAGGAACTCTACTTTCTTCCTGGACCGCGTATCTGAAACAGATGACTCCTCAGGCCATCAACTAACTAATACCTACATCTGTTGATTCACCTCAGAACAAATGATACAGGTGTAAGGAACCTGAAAGTATTGCTAATGACTTTGGAGTCCTACATAGGAACCTTAAGAGCTTAGGGGAACAGATGTTGTTTTTATCTCTTCTTCCTGCGGGCTATATCTTTCACAAAAAGAAAAGAGAACATGGAAATAGTAACACCTCACTTTTTTTAGCCCTTTACAATTTCAGTTTAATGAAATGTTTCCACATGCATTATTTTGCTTCATAAGAAAATTTTACTTTCATAAGAAAAAACAATATGAAATAGGTAGAACAAATATTTCTAGCCCAATTTACAGATGAGATGACTGAGGCTCAGAGAAGTTACATGACTTACCCAATATAACACAATGGAGGAGCCAGAGCTGTTTCTAAATTCAGAAGAATTACACTATACCATATTGTATTTAATAAGAATTATACAGCTAGCCTCATTATTAATGGCAAAGGACAGAAGGGAGGGGAAAGAGAATAAACATTTATTAAGTCCCTACCATGTGCCAGGCACTATGTCAAGCACTTCAAGATGTTATTTAATTTGATTCTCATGATAACCCTGTGAGGTACATAATATTATTATCTGTATTTTACAGTTGAGGAAACTGAGGAAACAGAGGTTCAATAACTTGCCCAGATTTCACATAGCTAGCAAATGTCTGAGGCCGGATTTGAACTTGTCCTCCTGATTCCAGGCCCAGCACTCTAGTGCCACCTAGTTGTCTCAATGGCTTATAAAATTGAAATGATGAGTTCTTAGCAAATGACAAAGGGCATCCTATGAATATCAAGAAAGGCATGTTTGCCAAGGGATGTAGTGACCTGATCAAAAGAGCTTTATACTTAAGTTTGTGGGGAGAAAGAGTTAATGGCCTGATAAAGCTACTGTTGGACGCTATAGGACAGCAAGGGTGACACACAAGAAGTGTACTAGAAGAAATGCCCAGTAAATCTCATGGAGAAAGTAATAGAAAATTATAGTTGGATAGTAGTATAGTTAGATGTATTCATAAATGTTTACTAACTGTCATGGAAGAAATTGTGCTCGACAGTTGGAATGCTTATAGGAACCAGGGACATGCTTACCTACAATGTAGGAATATTTCTATTTTTTTGTCTAGTTCTGTGGGTTGATGTGTCTCTCTTGTACATTGTGGTTAGTGACCATGGATGAGTGCCTTACATGCCACAGTATCCATGCTTAGAATCACAAAATCATGGAATGTCAGGTTACGAAGAGACCATAAGGATCATCTCTTCCAATCTTTTAATTTAATAAATTGTTCCTGTCCCTATTAAAACTGTTACAGTTAGCTTGGATGAAAACAGAAAAGGTATGTGGTAGCATTCTAACAGAAATACCAAAAGTCAGTACTCTGGATCATGCTGGAGAAAAGAAATCCATTGAAAAAGACCCTAGGGAGCTTGATAAGGGAGTGGGTGCCTATAATCTTTGTCACTGGAAAGCTAAGGCTGATGGATCTCTTGAGCTCAGGGATTCTGAGCTGCAGTAGGCTAAACTGATGGGATTGTTGACATTTACTTCAGCAACTGATATCATAAGCCCCAGTAAGCAGGAAGCCATTGGGTTGCCTAAGGAAGGGTGTACCCAGCCCAGGTAGGGAATGGAGCATAACAAAGCTCCAAAACTCCCTGGAGAAAGTAGATGCTTCTCTTTCTCCCACTTGTAGCTCTAATCCAGTCCTCCTTCTCTTCTGCTTAGTCTTGGCTCCTACATTCCTTGAATCTACCTTCGAATTCACTAAGACTTAACTCATTGTCAATGATAATGACCTTCCCCAGGATGCTAGAAGTGGGAGAAGAAGTGAAACATCTACAGAACATTGAAGAACCATTCAGCGTGAAAGAACATTCCTCACATGCTCAATGTGGGAAAGCAGCCAGCAGGGCTGCAACTCCAAGTCAGAGAATCTGAAGTGGCTGTGGGTGCTGGTCATACTGGGAAGAAGGAGATGGAGGGAGTAAGCAACACAAATGTAAGGAATACAGTGAGCATATAGAGTGGGAAAAAAATCAAAATAAAGACTGAAAGAGTCAAAAGAGCAACATGTTAGTAATTAACAGTTTTGCTGTGCCCAGAGAATCCTGTCTTGGTGTTACTTTTCCATAAAAAATAGCTATAAGCACACTTGGATCTCAAAGACAAGAATGTCAGTGGCTTCATATTTAGGGGGGTAGATAATAGCCACAAGAATCTTGATTAGCTAGTAAATATGAAGCTCGAATGCAGAGAAGCTAGTGAGTGGTCACTGAGGGAGAATCTGGAGAGAGAGCAAAGGGGAATAATGAGTATTCCAGTAATCATACCATGGACAGTGAGTTAGGGGTGGGGTGAAACATGAGCGAACCTGCAACCATTGCTAGAAAAGGCAGACCGGGAAATTGTACCATCATTAGGGATCCAGGTCTCAGTGACTGCAAGAATATGGAAAGCTCAAGAAAAGAAAAGTGTTCAATGAAAGCTAATTTGTTACCAGTGGACCGGGATGTGCTGAAGTCACCTCACCCTCTCTCAGGATAGCCTTTTATTAAATTTTCCATGTGAACATTAATGCCTCAGAAATCAGCAGATTTCTGGTATGATGTATTGTTTTTGTTAATTTCTAGAATAAAGTGATAGAGAAAATCAATAATAATGAAAATCAAATTTCAAAATACATCAAGCATACTTCCCAGCCACCCCCCATAGATCTGATTGTTAAACATTTACCAGCGCACCACTACCTGTAAAGCAGACATTCCAGAAAACACAGTGGAAGGAGTGGATAACTTTCGAGTAGGATGTATTGGTACGGAGGATGGAAATAAAGGTGCAGTCTGGGGAGGGAGCAAGAATGCAGTTTGAACAATAACAGCCAGAGGCTCCAGAATCATTGGAATAGAAAGAGAATGAATGGATAGGAGTGTGTTAATCATTGAGGAATGAGTTCATCAGATATTTCTAAAATACTTAATCTCCATGCCAGCTGTTTGGATCATCAATCCAAGCACATAGCTATTGATTATACCTGTGAAGAGTTGTTTAGACAACAATCATTTGGACTACTGAATAATTGATCAGATCATTGATGATCTTATCAATCTAATTGATAATATTTGACAGCAATGTCTATTTACTATTCTGCTCTACAAAAAAAGGTCAATTTGACCACTAGAGCAGTTATACCAATTTGTCTTGAAGACAAAGTCTTTGTACTTATTATTATTTTCCAGTGATGGTGAAAGCACTTCCATTTCACAAATTAAGGAGTATCTTCCTAGAAATAAGATTTCAATAAAGGCCTCTTGAGCTCTAGGCTCACTCTACTCCCCTCTCCCCAATTTCCTCATTTCACAAGTAGGAGGCTTCTATGCAGTAAAAGCCACATTGTGCAATGACTGACTTTGATAGACTTGGCTCTTCATAGAAATGCAAGAATCTAAGACAACTCCAAAAGACTCAGGATGGAAGTTGGTATCCATATCCAGAGAAAGAACTATAGAATCTGAATGCAAATGGAAGCATACCATTTGCTCTCCTTTTCCTTTGTTGTTTTGTTTTATTGCTTCATTCTCATCGTTCCTCCCATCAGTTCTAATTGTTCTTTACATCATGACTAATGGAAAAAATATGCTTTGTGTGAATGTATAAGTAGAGCCTCTATTAGATTGCATGCCATCTTGGGAGGGGGAGAAAATTAAAAACTCAAAATCTTATGGAAGTGAATGTTGAAAACTAAGAATAAATTAATTATAAAAAATAAACTAGTAGGAGGCTTCTTTACATTATTTCTGTTAAGGAGAATATCCTCCTCTGGTAGGTACTACATCACAGTGAATTGACTTTATTTACCAAGATTTCTGATAGAAATTTTGTATGCAGAAATAAAATGCTAGACTGAGATTGGCCTTGGAAAAAAGGAGACCAATAATTGAGTCAAGTAAGTAAGCATCAAATAATCATTCACTATGTGCTGGTTACTGTGCTAAGCCCTGCTGTTGATACAAAGAAAGGCAATACTTTCCCTGCCCTCAAAAAACTCACATTCTAATGGGAGAGTCAACATACAAATAACTATGTATATACAACACATATACAGAGTTTATGGAAAGTAATCTCATTTAGCAGTGAGAGGAACAGAGAAAGGTCTTGAGCAGAAGGTTGGATTTGAGTTGATTTTTTGGAAGGAACCAAGGAAGCAATGAGAATGGCAGAGTTTGCTGGGAGTGAAGGACAACCAATGAAAAGGCAAGAGTCAGGAGTTGGAGTGTCAAGTGCACAAACAGCAAAAAGATGAATGTTTCTGGGTAGAGGGGTATGTGCAGGGCAGTATAAGGAGACTAAAATAGTATGAAAGAAGTACGTTATGAAGAGCTTTAAAAGTCAAGCAAAGCCTATATTTGATCCTGGAGTTCATTCAATTCACTATTGAACTTGGATCTCATTGTCTGAATTGGTGAGACTGGAGCATGAGCTACAACAGGCCCTTCTGAACTAGAAAAATACCTAAGACAGTTCAGATTTCGGACTCTGGGTCATTGAAGGACTTACCTTGCTAACTGTAACAAGGCTAGTCACCCAGTGGTTTGCTATGAGTTAGCCTTCAGTAGCAATGCTTAAGGGCCAATGATGTGGATCAATGGAACAAGCACCCAAAGAGACGGAATCTTATATCCAAGTCACATTAAAAGTTAGCATACCTTTTTTAACAGAAGAATCAAGCAATTCTCCTAATTGTTTATTTCTGGTTGGGGGTTCAATAGATGAAAGTACTGCAAACAAAAGTACTATTTGTATGAAATGGAAAATTAATTTTTAATGAAGACTAGATTATATTGGAAATAAAATACCAATACAAAAGCAGAAAAATTACAAGGATTTCTGATAAAAAAAAATTCTTATAGAAAAGAAAAGGAATTATCAGACTTTAAGTCTAAAAAGCCTTCAAATAAAATGGACCAATATCATTATGGGTTCATTCAATTCACCAAGAAATTCCATTCAACATTGTTGGAGCCATGCCTATACCCATCCCCTAACCTATTTACAAATATGAAGAGGTTAAGCATAAGGGAAGCTCAGCAATCATCCCAAACTTCTGTCCCTTTTCTTACCTTGTTGTACTGTGGTGAACATCTTAGAAGAGATGGTAGAGGTCATCTCTACCTTCTTCCTTGAATATACACCAAACTTTAAACATATAGCTTTTTTTCTCTTTTCAGTTCCACCTTGTCTCTTCTGGGTCCCCACGACTCAAGATGACTCCCAAGCCAGAGACAGTGCCAGGTCTCCAGAGACGCATTAGCTCAAAGACTCCTAGACACAAAGGTGCCTCTGTTCCCGAGGTCTTTATCCCTCTACCTCAGAGGTAGGGAGCCCATGACTTTGAGGCCACTTGTGGCTATCTAGGTCTTTGGGTGTCGCCTTTTAATTGAATCCAAGTTTTACAGAACAAACCCTTTTATTAAGGGAATTTGTTCTGTGAATATTGGATTCAGTCATAGGGCCACACTTGAGGACCTAAACAGCCATATGTGGCCTTGAGGCCATAGGTTCCCTACCCCTGCTCTAGTTCTTTTATATTTATAGTCTTGTAAGTCCTGCTACCAAAGATGTTCATCAATCAATTAATCAGCATTTATCCTTCATTTCCTAGGCCTGTGATGTCTATACCTAAGCAAGAAGGTATGAAAGAATTTACAGGATTTCTTCTCCCATTTTAGCCCCTTTACCAAGGTAGAGTGTCATTCTACTTCTGCCTTATCTTTTCCTGTCTTTACTATAGAACTGCATTTCGTGCTTTCACAGTCATCCAGACTATTTTTATGTTTCTATTGTGGCCCCCTACTTGTCCCTCCATTGTAGGTCCTTGATGATCTCAAGACTACTCCCTAAGGAGTTTGGGCTTAGTGATAGAAGATATGCAAACAGCATCACAAAAGCTAACTTTTTTTTTTTGGTGAAGATCAACTGTTAGAGAGATTCAAATCAAATCAATAAGCATTTATTAAGTACTTACTATATGCAAGACACTGTGCAAAGCACTGTGAATGCAAAGCCAAGGGTGGGGGGGCAGTCCCTGACTTCAAGGAGTTAACCCTCTAATGATTAGAGGGAACATGGCCAACAACAGGTGGGTAGTAAATTTAAGTGGGCATGTGGGAGTCTAAACACAGGGGAGAAGAACAATTTTGAAGAAGGAATAAGTTTCCAGTTGGGTAAAATTACAAACTTTTTCTACATTTTTACAGCTGCAAAATTTCTTAAACACAGGTGCAACCCAGGACCCAAATAAATACTTGACAACATTTTATGAACCTTAAGCTTAGGAGAAAATAATTTTCCTCACACTCTCTAACTAAATAATTAGCACACCTATTTTTTCCCCAAACTTGAGCATGCATCTGGATTTAATTAGAAAAACATGAAAATAGCATCTGGAGAGGATCTGGACAGCTTGCTCTTTAAAAGGAGATTAGACATGTTAAGTGTGGAAATTCATTATGACATCTCCCTATATGCCTTTACCCTATTTCAATAAACTTAGCCCTCTCAATTAGGTTATAAAAAATCTCCACTCTGACTAATATGGTATTACCATACAGCAATAAATGGCTATCATTGTTCCCTCTAGCTTTTACTCTATTTCCCCTAAAATTTATTTAAATGTTCAGAAATTTCTAGCTTAGAAATTTAAGCTTGAAATATAGAAGTTTATAAATAGCCTCTTGTTCCTGTGTTTAGGGTAAGGCTGATGTGGAAAGAGTACTGGTTCTAGACTTAAAGCTCCAGGGTTCAAATCCTGCCACTGCCACTTACCATGTGATCTTGTTGTCACCTCACAATCGATGACCTCAATTTCTTCATTTGTAAAATAAGGAGGGTAGAACTAGATGGCCTTTGTGGTCCTTTTCAGCCCTAAATTTATGTTTCTATAAACCTAAATAAAGAAATGCATTTTTTTTGGCCTTGATAGCTTTGTACCTTCTGTTATAGTAGCCATCTATTCTTCCAACTCCCAATGCTTATTAAAACTGGATTATTGCCTAACTATTGGCAGCTATTTCTAAACCAAACTGATTTAGGACAGGAGGAACATAGTCAAGGGGACAATGAAGAGTTGTAAGTGTAACTAGAAAATATGACTGTGTGTGTAAAATATCCAGGCATTCAGTTGATTTGGTCAATGAGTGGTATGGCCATCTGACATCAAAACAAAAGACTGATTTATTCAAATCAATAGAAAACAAGGCAATTTAGGAAAAGAGTCAAATTATTTTTTAGCTACATAGATTTGAAAAAATTATTTTGTAGCCAAAGCAAATTTGTCCACAATGTAGGTAGCTTTGTTAGAGTTATGTAAATAATTATTTCAGTCAACCAACCAAATAATTTGGCTCCACAATTCTACAAATTAGGACTGATTGATTTCTTGAAGGGCTGATTCTGTTCTTGTTTTCTTCTTCACAAAAATATAAATTTTTAGAACTGGAAGTAAATTCCAAAGTTATCGGAAGCCTGAACATGAAAGATTTAGAGAACCCATGAAGGATTTGTTTGAACTGATATGGAATGAAGTAAATTAGAAAAACAAGAGAAATGACAACTACAATAACATGTATGAAAAGAATACTAAGAGGCCAAATTTTGCATAATTGTAATAATCAATTTTGGCCCCAGAGAAGAGAAGAGAAAATATACCTCTCTCCTTTCCTTGAAGAGGTGGGGGCTATGGACTCAGCATGTTATTTACAAAGCCACATGTATTTGCCATATTAATTGTTTTTGTTTCCGTTTCCTGTGAGAGAAAGCTCACTTAGTGTTGAGACAGTGTTAGAAAGGCAGCAAATTTGAAAATGTTTCTGATATAAACTCAAAAGTCATAAACAATCTTTATACATTTTAAACACCAAAAATTTTAATCATACTTATCTTCTTTGTCATCTGCATCTTCATTTTATAGATAAGAGAGAGAGATTAATTAACTTGGGCCAAGATCACTCAGCAACTATGTTTGCTTTGATTTGTATCTCCCATGCTTAGCACAGTGCTAGAAACATATTAAAAGCTTAATTAATGCTTGTTGATTGATTGACAGACTGCCCTCTCAGAGCCTGAGGCAACATTCTAAGACGATAACTATAGACTCACCATAACCTGTGAAATCACAAGTAAACCTACTGATGAATGATGAGGATTAGTATTAGACAATATGAAAACCTTTTTTTAATTTTTGTCCCTCTGAAAACATTTGATTTGGCACTTATGAAGCACAAGATTTTCCATAGTAAGATGAAAAATGACACTGTTCTCCTAAGGAAAAAAAATTCAAGCTCTGCCTTCAGATTGAAGCTGAAAGAGGTAAACTTACCCATTTTTCCCCATTCATCTGAAAACCCAACTAGAGTTTTCATCTAGGAGTCTCACAGAAAAACACAATTGATAGGTAACAGAAAAGGGGACATGAAAGAAGGATCAATAAAAACAAAGATAAAGTGAGTACCAATTAAATGTTCAAAAGGGCTGTTTTAAACTGCCTCACTCCTAATCTAAGCCAGCCAGAAATTATTTATTAAGTGCCTACTGTATGCAGCCACTGTGCCAGGAACTGGTGATTATCACAAAATGAAAACAACTCCCTCCTTGCTCTTGTGAGTAAGAAATGAAAAGTCAGATATAGTGGACCAGACATCCTTGAAAGATAGCTTGGTGTCATATACATACTGGACCAGAAGTCTTGGTGTCAGTCTGCATTCCTCAAGGGCAGAAGCTTAGCTAGTAGGTGGTGCAGTAGATAGAGCACTGGCCCTAGATTCAGGAGGACCTGAGTTCAAATCCAGCCTCAGACACTTAACACTTACTAGCTGTGTGACCCTGGGCAAGTCACTTAACCCCATTGCCTAGCCAAAAAGTAAAAATAAAAAAGAATAGAACAGTGATTGGAAGAACTGGATTTCTAAACTTATCTTAGGCCTGCTAAATTTCTGAGCTAAAGTTCAGAGACTAAGAACAATGATAGTTGGCTCTACGTTCTATGCTGTCGGGTTACAATATCTAACCATTTTTATTGTAGACTTATATACATTCCCATATGCAAGGGGGAAGATTATACATGAATATGTGAACTTCATTTACATACAATTTTTTACATATATATTAAATTTAAAAGATAGTAACAAAATTGTCCTGTTTTACTTGTGTCCTTTTTTAAACTTCTGTTTGTTTTCTTATGAATTTTTTAAAAATGTTTTATTGATTATCTCGCCACTTAGTATGGTACCTGGAACATAGTAAGCACTTAAAAAATGCTTACTGATTAACTTGTTTACCTTTTACTCACTTCATTCTGTAAATTATCTCCCAATTTCTTATAAAAATCTTCTTTTGTAACAAACAATTCTACTGAATCACAATAGCTGGATCATAGAATGTGTATATTTGTGAGGTGGGGACAACATGTAAGAAGACTGGAAACTAAGATAATTCCAAAGGACTTTTGATGTAAAATGTTCTCTACCACTAGAAAAAGAACTGATGGAGTCTGAATGCAGATAGAAGCATACTTTTTTGTACTTTGTTTTTCTTGGGGTTTTTTTGGTCTCTATTTTCTCTATTTTCTTTCAAAACAAGGATAATATGGAAATGTGTTTTGCATGACTACAACATACAGTTTACATCAAATTGCTTGCCTTCTCAAAGAGAAGGAACAGGTAGGAAGAAGAAAAAGATTTTGGAACTCAAAATTTCAAAAAAAATGTTAATTTTGTACATCTGATTGGAAAAAATATACATAATTTTTTTCACCAAAAAACCTGGAAAGGGAGAAAGGGATCAGGTCATAAAGAACTTCAAATGCCAAGCAGAAGACTTTATATTTTATCCTAGTACCCATGTTCCCACAAGTGATAATTTTCAGAAACAAGATTTGAATCCAGTCTTTCTGAATCTATGTTCACCTCTCACTAAGCCCCAGTATTCTTCTACCTATTTCTTAACAGTTCATAATGTATCTTCCAATTTTCTTCTCAGGTGAGGCCCATTAGATGCCTTGTTCATTCCAACAAAGCAAGGTACAAGGTAATCTACTGAGACTGAACTGTTTGGGTCATGAACAATTTTGAGGGACGTGGAAAAGTGTTGGAACTACTGTGGGTAATATTATAGGGATTAAAGGAAAAAGAGTTAGGAGGATTACTGAGAGTGGAGTGAGATGATTTGAGGTTAGATAGCATAAGTGCAAGATGGACTTAGGAAAGTTTCATTACTTTTTCCAGCCGCACTCACTGGACAATAAGTAAGAAAGGAGAAAGTAGACACTACGTTAGCAAAAAAAAAAAATCTGGAGACAAAACCTTCTTTGAAGATGAAAAACAGATTCACTAGAAAAGGAACTAAAAGATGTGTTAAGTAGAGAGGATGTAATCAGAAGGAAACTCAGAGTTCAACATTATAGAAGCAAACAATTTCAAATAATGGCAAGTTGTTAAGATGTTAAGATGTTGATGTGCTGGTTGGTAGCTAAACTAAAATGAAACTTAAGGTCCTTAGCCTTGAGAATATTGAGATAACATGAGACCAGGTTGCTAAATGGAGCACCATTGTGAAAGTTGATATCATGAGGATGATGGCAGCTGATAAAATGAAAAGGAAAATTCTGAAGCCATATGATATGTTTCCTGAGGAAGGTAAGAGAACATGATCTGGAAATCAGCAGGCTTTTATGAAGAGGGCAAGAACAAGATGGTAATTGTGAATGTTATGGACTAGGTCATAGAATGATAGAAACAATGGTCTAGAGGTAGCCTCTTTTTCTTTGTCCAATAAAGTGGGTAGAATAAGTAGCTGTGGGATTTTATTGACTCACCAAGTCAGACGGCTTTGGCCTCACATAGATATATTCTTAATTTATTTTTTTCATTTCACGGACTCATTCTATAATCCTTCATGTTCTTGTATTTATTCTGCCTTCTATCTATCATGGTACTAAGTGAATGTTTTTATCAGAATGCTGGGTTTTTTTTAACTCTGATTGGAGATCAGTATACCTTCCATAAGTCACTGTGCTAATATTTCATTACAAGGTATTAACCTTTTACAGCTTCAGATGCTGTTCATATTTATTGCCTCTTGGCCTAAGACACAACTAGAGTGGGTATCTGGTGAGTGACCAATGGAGTGTTTCTACTAAGAAACAGTGCATGTTACAGTAGACTTGAGTAAAACAACCATCTTACTGAAGTTTAGTAAGGATTGCAAGATGAGCTTTTCTATCCTTTAGAGTCATTAGAATCATAGGGAAGCTATATATAGGCGCATATCTGTTTACAGTGACGGGGACTAATGTTTTAATACAGCAAGTTTTCATCCCCATGGCTTTTCAAAACTGGCAGAAAGAGAGGAACTGTAAGGATTCAGAAAGTGTGCACTTGAGATCCCAGAGCTTATTACAAAAGAAATCGAACTCCCACAGACCCATACACACACGCACACACACAGACACACATTGACCTCATTTGTAACAACTCACAGATGTGGTTTCATCTCATGCTGCTAAATTAATTGGAGCTTCTACACTGTCTCCACAGTCTCTCCAGTCTATTTGCATCCGGCCCCATTTGTAATGTCAACAAATTACCATCAAACTTGATGCTCTATAGGGAAAGAGCTCTTCCAATCCATAGGAAAAAACAACTAAGGGCACCAAGGATCACTGCAGAATTTGGGGGTTCTGCCTTTGCAACTCAATTTATCTGGGCAGATTTTTATCTCCTTCAAAACGTGATCCATTATAAGACTCACAAACAGGTGACAGTAGTCTACCAGTCACCCACAGAACAGTCTAAGCTGCTCCAACAGAAAGCGACTGTAATTGGTTTGGCAATTAAAAAATACAAATACCACACTGCTGAGAGAAGATTACTCAAGTCCGGTAATGTGTTGTTCTATTTTAGCAAGATGTGCTGCTTGAGGGCTTATTCACAAGAACGTGCAGTATTGCTGTATAACAGTAGTGACATTTTCAGCCATCTCTATAGTCACAGAATAGCATGAAGCTGAGTAGATCAATGTTTTAGATCAGTGCCTGAGCCGCTGGCAGTCTGGATATTAGAAGCACATTTAAATAAGAAACAGGGAAATGATGTTTAAAGAATCTAATTTAGGACCCTCTTTTAAAATCGTCCAGTTTGAATTTACAAACCAAGCTGAATTTTTTTTTTCATGCAATGACCTATGGGTGATTAGCTGCTTGCAGTCTGTCTTAATTTTTTCAACTCTCCACTCATCCATTCCTTCAGCAAACACCTACTGTACTAAAGCATGGGTTCTTAAGCACTTTGTGTGTTGTAGGCCACTTTGACAGTCTGGTGACGATTATGGACCCCTTTTCAGAATAACGTTTTAAATGCAAAAAATAAAATACATAAGATTAAAAGGGAAATCAATTGTAAAGAAATACATTTATCAAAAAGTAAACACATTCACAGACCTCAGGTTAAGAATCCCTCCACTAGAAGGCTTATCACTGAAACAAGTAGGGGTTCAAATCTCATTTTGGTACCAATTGCTCTAGCCAAGCTCAAGATTTCCCAAGAGAATCGGGATATACAAACACACTTAAAAGTAAAAGAGGCTTTACTGTGGAATGGAGTTGAATGTCAAGGGACTTAATGGGTTAGTGAATGAGAAGGAAATTTTCAAGTAAAATATATATAGAACCATCAAGGACAGGATAGCCACACAACACCTTGGCCCAAATGCTTCTCATTACTATTTAAATGGGTGTCTCATATGCATTGTTTCATACATCAAGATTTAGGGGGAGCCCTAGGTTGATAAGCTTCTTTAATTTATTCTGTTTCAGGATAATGGTAGCTACCATTTGGGCACTACACAATTTGAATACTTACAAATTGAATAATTATGTAAATTGAATAACTTAGGACAAAACATGACTATTATTCAGTTGTTTCAGAAGGGTTTTAACACTCTTCACGTATGGAGCCTGTTTAGTTTAACTTGATTACCTTCTATTCTTCGGATCCTGTTTCAGGATGGGGCCATTCTGCCCATGTCAACTTTTTATGTGAGAGTGCTGCAATTTTTTAACAAAGGGGAAGAAAGGTAGGCTGGTGGAAAGATTTCTGGACTTGGATTCAGAATGTCTGTGTTCAAGTCTTGACTCTGAGACACAATGTTTGTGTAGCATTGTGTAAGGCCCTTACTCTGCACCTGATTTCCTCATTTGTGAAACACAGATAATAATACATGTACTGCATATATTATCATACACACACACACACACACACACACACACACACACACACACACACACACAAAGGCTTTGCTCCTAATAATTAGCCTCACTGAAAACTTAGGGTTATTCTCTAAAAAAATAACAGTAGGAACTATACTTATAATTCCATTGATACAAGTAACTCAGGTGAGGTAATTACCCAAAAAAGGTAATAACCTCTTCAATTTATGTTCTGAGAGAGTTCCCTAGGGCACTGATACATTAAGTGACTTGCCCAAGGTCATATAGCCAGTATGTGTCAGATGTGGGACTTGAACTCAGGTCTTCTCAGCTTTTGTCCATCTCTCTACCTACTATGCCATGCTGCCTATAAGGGAAAAAATAAATCTAAAACTTTATCTATTCTTATTATCAGTTGTTGAATTGACTCCTCCATGCTCATTTTTGTACCAAAAGAGAATTATCTACTACCTTTTTTCCATGTTGTACCAATCCTTTTGCTAAGTACAACATACACAAACAGAAAAGAAAAACATTTGCTGCCCTCAAGAAGCTTACATTCTATTGAAGGAGGAAACATATAGAAAAGAATAGTGGCCAATGAGGAATACTTTGGTTTGGGAAGTTAAAGGGATAGTGAGTAGAGCCAAAGATGAGTTGACTAATAAATCTTTTCTAGTAGCAATGATAATATTGATTTGACCACAATTCCAGAACTGGAAGGTGAGGGGTGGCAGGGGTAGGGGATGAATAGATAGAATATGGCAGGGCAGAAGAAAAGAAGATGGCTGGAATGTGATGCAAAGTATGGGTGGAGGCAGCTAGATATAGTAGACCTTTTGACATACTCACTGATCACAACAGCTCTGGCTAGGTGCTCATTGCGGTAGCAGTATCTAATTTCAACCCCTTTCTTAGGTTTGCATACAAAATTAATCAAAAAGCCAATCAAACAGGAAAAAATGTATTGCTTATGAAGCACCTCCAGAAAAAATATTTAAATAAAACTGTAGCTTTTCTTGTTAGGTTTGGAAACTGAAGTTTATGACTATAGTTAAGGCAGGACACTACACACTCAGGGCATGAGACAAAAATTAAACTTGGGGGAACAATTTGACCTTGAAAAATAATTGGGCACATTATATTTGCATTGATGCTTTCCTGATTTTCATAGTCATTAAATTCTTACCATATAGATAAAATAGAATGAAGAATCAGGAGAAAATGGGAAGATAAGATTAGTCCTTAGAATCCCAAAGAACAATCATTTTATAAGGCCACAAGTCTGGCCCTGCTACCTCACAAAGGACAGTATTTAACATGTTAATGAGTTTTCTTTGGAATATATGAGACTTAAGTGAAAAATGTTCCCAAATGGGGCCAGACCTAAACAAAATTATCTGTCTTCAATACCACCTCCAACACATCATCTCTTTTCAATAACAACTGTCATCCCGAGATATGTACTGTACTTTCATACTGCCCCCGGTTGCTCAGGATATATGCTTGATAGGGCAACACTTTACCTACCTCATGCTTTTCTTCTCTTTCCTTCACTTCCCTTTTTGTTGTTGCATATCTAGACCTTTGATTTGTGTGAGTTCAGCAGAAAAAGAGAATTCTAGTCTGACCAACACATAGAGTTTGCAAAAAATGCATAACAAAAGCCTAGGAAGGAAGAGTGCATATGAGAGATTCCAAGGAAAGATAGGGGTGTTTATATTAGTTGGCATATGTACAAACGCATGTAGATACAGCTATAGATGTAGATATGGTATGATACTTGTTTGCTAGTGAAGTGTTTAATATATTTATATACAGATTCACATACACACATATATAATACACATATGCACATTCTAATATTTCTGCTTACCTGTTGCATTTTTGAAGTGGTGGCAGAACTCACACTTTCAAGAGTTTTGTATATAGAGCTAAGTGAACAACTATAAGGCCATGTAAGTAAGAGGTTTCCCATTAATATTTAATATATAAGTCTTTAAGGTTGGCCATCATCCTTAGTCCCAAAGAACAGTTATAATGCCCTAAAACCCAAATACATTTATCAGATAGCAAAAGACAGTATCAATTAAGAACACCAGAAATTCTGAAGCAGAAATGAGAGGTTTGGAAACTACCAAGAGGACACAAGAAATAGTCTTCTCAAAGAATGAAGCCTGAGTTGGCCTACCACTGCTTGCCACTATATGAATGCTTTAGATACACTGGTGTTTGATTTTGGTATAGGCTGTCTACAGAACCTGCCTTGAGGGCCAAGAGGGAAGACGCACCTCCCAGAAGATGGAACTACAAGAAGTCATCATATAATCATATCTCTGTACCCTTAAATCATCTTGGGAATTGGATGACTAAATCATATACTTAAATAGAGGTCATCATTGTATTTAACTCATATGTAGGGTCAGTCCTTCATTGCTCACGGTATGATACGAGTCTGTCACATAGGGTTGGAGACTGGACCTGTGATTAGGAACTCTCACAAACTTTCTACCAATCAATGTAAGTCTGTACTTTCTCTGCAACTCAGAGTCTTAAAGAGTGATTTGTTCAGAAGTGATTTGTACAGTCACACAGTCAATATTTATCTGAGTTAAAACTAGAACCACATTTTTCTGAATCTGAAGTAAGCTCTCTATCCCCTGTGCCATGCTGACTCTGCTTCATGACCACAAACTTATCACATACCAATCCAAATAATGAAGAATGGTTATTAAAGAAAAAAGCTGTTCCCTTCTTCGACCTCAGGCTAATGACCCTTTAACCGCAGGCCTCTGACATGGTACCAGGTCATATACAGCATTAAATGCCAAGCAATTTTTAGGCAATAGGGAACCATTTTGGATTTTTTATCAAAAAAGAAACAAAACTACATGTATTGTATGCATTAAGAAGATTATTTAGTGATATGAAGAATGGACTGAAAAAAGAATGTATGGACAAAGGAATATCTATTAGGAGCCTAGTATAATAATACATGGGTGCTGTTATTATAGTCTATACTGGGGTAGTAGGACCAAGAACTGAGAAGAGATGACAAACGTTGGTAATGGTGGCATGCACATGACTTCAGAATTGATTGAAATAAGAGGAAAGGGAGAGGAAAGCTTTAAAACATGGGAGACAAGATAATTGGTGGTATGAAAAACGGGAGGAGCAGGACAGAAAGTGATGAATTTGTTGTCAGAGGAACTGAGTTCAAAATATCACTGTTCCGCTTTCTTGCTGTGTCACATTGGACAATCCCTTAACCTCACTAGCCCTTAGTTAACATTTTTGAAAAATAAAGGGTATAGAATTAGATGATTTCTAAGGTCCCTCCTAGCTACCCTCCTTACTGCCACAAGCTAGTGAGCTAAGTTGAAGTTTCTTCCAGGATGTTGAATTTGAAAGGGATTTGAAGGAAGAATAAAATTCAAAGGGAAAGAGTCAGGGGATGGAGGGAGGAAAAAAATTCAGATTTGGCAATAAGAAGACAGATAGAAAAAGAAAAATGAGAATATATTCAAATCTGACAAAACTCATACTTAACTAGTGGGATTGATTTTGCTGATGCAATGAGCTATATACTGAGTCTTCAGAAAAGGCTATATTCTTAAAGAAGATGAGCTTTTATGTATGTTTACCTCAGACCCTTTTCCTGGGTCTTAGGGAAAGTACCAGACTCTCACTTCCCTGTCATTTCTCCTCTCTACCTTTCTACTGGTGCCCACTTCCTCTGTAATTATAATATCAAATTGAGAATTATCACCATGGTTATTCTTAAGCCACATTACATGCAATAGCTGGACATTTACACAGAACACCAAGGTTTGCAAAGCAATATGTGTGTAGAAAAAAGAAAGAAAGAAAGAAAGAAAGAAAGAAAGAAGGAAGGAAGGAAGGAAGGAAGGAAGGAAGGAAGGAAGGAAGGAAGGAAGGAAGAAAAAAGAGTCCCAGAACAGCCCTGTTAGGTAGATACTATGTGTGTGTATACCCCTATTTTATAGCTAAAAAAACCCTGAGGTTCAGACTACCTCAGAGTAGTTAAGTGACTCTCCCACGTTCACACAGCTAGTTAATTATGAAGCTAGAATTTGAAAATAGATTAGTCTCAACTCCAAGCTCTATTACATTATACTATCTCTGTTAAGGAAGAGATAGTATAGATAGATAGATAGATAGATAGATAGATAGATAGATAGATGAAATAATAGATTATAGATAGATAGATAGATAGATAGAAGATAGACAGATTAAAGATAGGTGATAGAGATGTGTGTGTGACAGTCAATCAGAGACAGAAAGAGATGATAGCTATAGATGGAGGTAGGCTCCAGTGTGGTGTGTGTGTGTGTGTGTGTGTGTGTGTGTGTGTGTGTGTGTGTGTGTGTACACGCATGTGCGCACACACAGGGTATGAAATATAGATGCACTCTGGAATCTAAAGGCCCTAGACTTAAAATCTTCCTCTCATACTACTTGTGTGATCATGAACTAGTCACATCACCTCCTTAGGCTTCACTTTCCTCATCTGAATCATCTCTAGGGAGATCTCTAAAGTCCCTTGCAATTGTATGATTCCTATCTTCCCTGTTAATTTTTGTTTTCCCCTCAAACTAAAGAACAACTAATAATAAAAGTTCATTTTCAGTCTGTTTCTCTGGGGTGAAAGAACAGCTTTGGAAGATTCCAGGTAACAGGATATGAGAGTTTGGAATTTACCAAGAAGGCTCAGGATTAAGTGAACCTTCAGTTCAGACCTGAAATAATTAGTGCAATCTCAATAATCTGTGATTTGGAACACTCTGCTGGAAAGAGGAACAGAATGGTTAAGGAATTCAAGGAAATGGAAGAAGCTGAAATGACAAATAGAGGGATAACAGAAGTAAATTAAGGATATTAAATAGGCAGAAACGAGAACCAAAAAGAATGAAAAGAAACTCTACTTACTTCAGCCTCCCAGAACTATTCTGTGTCTACAGCAGGAATGACCACATCTGGGCCAGATTTCAGAGAACCCAATCAACTGATTAATATGGATGTCCATTAGGGTATGGACAAAGCTAGTGGCCCTTCTCTGAAAGCAGTAATGAGGAAAGTGGTGGGAGCTCAGTGATTTCTCACACCCTCAAGGCCCAGGCGGCTCAAAAGAAAAGTAAGAAACTGATTTATGTAATTAACAAAGGCTCAGCAATAGCAGTATAATTTTATTTCAAAGACACAAGCCTAAGTCAGTGATTCAACTCCTTCCTCTTCCTTATTCCTGCAATTATTACAGTCTTCTAAACAAGACTACATGCATGGTATACAAACATAATTCAATCTCTTGCCTCTCAATTTAGCTTCCCTCCCTCCCACTCACTCCCAGTCCTAGAGATTTTATAACCTAACTAATCCATTCTTTCCTATTTTAAGCTGTCAAGAGGACCTTATTAAGGCAAGCATGTGCGTCAGTGCTTGATATTCACCTCTTTTTATCTAATGTTGAAAGCAAACACAGAGCATCCTATAGGAAAAAAAGTGTTCATTTTGGCAGGGGGAACATTTGTTTCCTCTTATTTCTGCACCAGTCTTTTTTTTTCTATGAATGAATTTCCCCTTTTTCTTATGTAATGATTCCGAAATGATCAAGAGTGATTCTATATCATTTTTCAATCGATTCGATTTACAACTAATTGCTTTTTATCCTTTTACTACTTAAGTCATTGTTCTTAGTCTCTGAACTTTAGCTCAGAAATTTAGCAGGCCTAAGATAAGTTTAGAAATCCAGTTCTTCCAATCACTGTTCTATTCTTTTTTATTTTTACTTTTTGGCTAGGCAATGGGGTTAAGTGACTTGCCCAGGGTCACACAGCTAGTAAGTGTTAAGTGTCTGAGGATGGATTTGAACTCAGGTCCTCCTGAATCTAGGGCCAGTGCTCTATCTACTGCACTAACTACTAGCTAAGCTTCTGTCCTTGAGGAATGCAGATTGACACCAAGACTTCTGTTCCAGTATGTATATACCACCAAGCTATCTTTCAAGGATGTCTGGTCCACTATATCTGACTTTTCATTTCTTACTCACAGGAGGCAAGGAGGGAGTTGTTGCTAGCCCTTCATTCCTAATTTCCAATCAATCATTTTGTTCCCCCATGCCTCAGCTCTGTAATCAATCATATTGATTTCACCATTCATGATGTTGAGGTCATGTAACCAATCATAACTTGTTCCCTGCCTAAAAAGTTCCGTTCTTTGTTCTGTACTTCTGAAATTCTATAAAAGGGAATTGCCCCTTCATTTTGGATTTTAGGTTGCTGGAGAAGCTGAGATCCTATTTATTTGTAAAGTCTTGCTTTACTAATAAATTGATAGTACCCAGAAATTTGTGCCTCAATTTATCTTGTTTTGACTGTTACAAAATCATTTGAGAATACAACAACCCTGTGATGTAGGAAGGAAACAAGCATTTATTAAGCATCTACTATATGCTGGGTGCTGTGTCAAGTGCTTTACAAATATTAATTAATTTGATCCTGACAACAGCCCTGGGAGGTAGGTGATATTTTTATCCCCATTTTACAGTTCAGGAAGCTGAAGCAAACAGGAGTTAAGTAACTTCTTCAAGGTGGCACAGCTGATAAATAGCTGAATTCACGTTTCAACTTAGGTCTTCCTAATTTCAGTTACAGAACTCTATCTTCTGTGTCACATAACTGCCTAGGTAGCTGCCTCAACTACCACTTACCTTAACAAGGTAATAAAATGATTATTATCCTTATTTAACTGACATAAAGGAGAATTTCAGAGAATTTTAAGTGACTTTTTCATTATCATGTGCCTAGTTAATATAGGAGACTTAGGTCTTCCTGACTCCAAGAACAATTTTATTTACTGAAAGTCTGGTAGAAATATGGCTATGCTGGCTTTATTCTCAACAAAATTAAGAATTTTCTCCCAAAGGAAGAATTCTGAACAGAAAAAAAAAATGGGGCAGGGGACTCTATAGAAAACTTGCAAACCAAAGACAATAAAGATTGGATTTATTAAACAGCAAAAATAAATGCCCACAGTTGGAAACTCTGGCATGAACCTGTTTTTAAAAAAAATCACCAGGTCTCTTGGCTCCAAATAGACGTTTGCATTATGTTTTCCATAAATTTGCATAATGTTTTCATGAGCCCCCTAACTGCAGGGATGCAAAATCAAACCAAATTCATCAATTAGTGCAACCCATAAGAGCTTTAGCCAGCACCAATACAGTTAATTCTCAATTATCTGCCCCAGTGAGAGGAGAAGTGATGGAATTACTATAATCCCAAATGTTTTCTGCTTGGTTCAAATGAGTTATATGCTGTTTTTCAGAGCAGTTTTACCTTCCCAATGAAGTTTCATAAAGCCAATATTAAAAGTAATTGACCTCTAAGTACACATTGGCTTAGTAACAGAGAAAGGAGAGAAGATAGGAATAGGACCAGTCTTGGGAAAATTTTTGAAGCTAAGAAGTTTTTCTATGAAATGTTTCCATCACCTTTTCTGTTACCCCAAGCTTCAGTGACCAACGTTGGATATCTACCCTCAATTTCTGGGAAAGTAGAAGATGAGTAAATCCCATAAGATTCAGGCATATCTTCCATTAAGACAGCAGCCATAGGCACTGAGATGATTTCATATTCATTTTTCTGGCACCATATATTTTTTCATGTGTTTCAGTTCAATCCAATTAGCTTGGTATGCAAACTCTTCATTAAAATAGAGCTAAAATCCCTAGGGATCTGCAACCAAGATAATATTTCTCCTTTGTATTAGGGTACTTTAACTAAGAGAGAAAGAGGGAGGTACAAAGGCCAGAGGAGAACTTGATTATTTGAAAGGTAATTGTGGTAAATGAAGTGGTGCAGATGTATTTAAGGATGAAAACATAGATCCCCAAGGATAAAGCACTTCTGAAGTGAGGCTCAGACCCTAAGAGAACCACCTTGTACAAGGTTTCCAGCAATGAACTTGTGTTCAAGATAACATACACACTACTTATAGCCCTATCTTGTGAGGACAGGAGATTTTACCTGCTTCAAAGCCTTACAACCTGAAATACTCCCCCCCCTCCCCCATAGGCTTATACATATGGACCCATACTAGCATTTATTAAGCACTTACTATGTACCAGGCAATGTGCTAAGCACTGGGGCTATGAAGAAAAGCAAAAATCGTGATCCGTCTTCTCAAGAAACACACATTCTAATAGAGCTGACAATATGCAAGATACATAGAATGTGAATGGAAGATAATTTCAAAGAGTAGGTGAGGGAAGAGCAGAGAACAACTGGGAAAGGCCTCTTGCAAAACGTGAAAACTGAACTGAGATTTGAATGAAGATAAAGGTAAGAGGCAGAGGTGAGAAGGGAGTGTATTCCAGACATAGGGGACAGCCAATATAAAGGCCTAGAGTTGGGAAATGGAGTGAGACCTGCAGAGCCTTGAAACCTTGAGAAACCTGAAAGTCATTCTTCTAAGACTTATCCAGATTTGCACATCTGCACAACAGCCCCTACTCTATACATTGTCCAATTTGCTCTAAATCTAATGAACACTTATGTTCCATTACCTCATTGTTCTACAAAGTTATGGGATAGCTAGCTAATCTGACAAAGCAATCCAGACTGATAAGGTAATGAATTATCCCTCCAAAAGAATATATATTCACTGTAACAGTTTTCTAAAGATAATTTCCTAACCAAAAGGAATGACTGTATAATGGTAGGATTTCAGATATTAAGGCAATTGAAAGATATCTTTGAGACAGTAGTACCTTGTGTTCCTACCAAGTGATGCCACATAATCTGTGTCATGAACTGGCCTTGGACACTTGAGAAAAGCCTGCCTGGAGTGAAAATTTCACAAGATATAAGCCATCAAGCAAATAAACCTCACCAAATTGATGACAATGAAGATGCCTTGATAAAAATGCATCCTTTGAAACTAATCCATTTATGTATTCACATTCTGCATTAGGACAAAAAGAAAAATAGCAACAGCAGGTGTAAGTATAGTCGCTCCATGCCCAAACTAATCAATCCATCAAAAGTGCCCTACTATGCTCTTGAGATACAAACACAAAACCGAGACAGTTCCCGTCTTTGAGAAACTTATACTCACAGATATGTGAATAAAGAAGGGGTCACCAATAACTATGGAAATAAAGTTATGGTTTTAGAAGGACGTGACTCCAAAATCAGAGCTCTTTTTCAGTATGTTACAAATGAAGACTTCATGAAGGGGGTAAAGTAGATAATAACAATAATAATACCAACAACATTTATAAATGGCTTTTAGGTTTATGAAGTCTTTAGTATACTATCTGTTTTCTGGTTGACTAGTATGATAAGTTCCACAATTTTATTCAACATCAGAAGTTTATTAAGCACCTACTATACGCAAAACAGTGTGCAAAGCACTAGGCATACAAAAATATAATGTAGGAGTACTCTGCTTTCTTTCAGACATCCCTAAATAAAAGGCATCATAGTATAAAATCATAGATTTAGTGCTGAAGGGACTTTACAGGTCATCAAGCCCAATTCTCTGATTTATAGATAAGGAACCTGAAGTACAGAGAAGTAAAAGCTGTGCCCACAGGTATAGCTAATATGTTTGAGGTGGGATTTGAACCCCACCCTGTCTTCAAGTCCAATGTCTTGTCAGAGCTGATTCTGAAATGAGTAACTACAAATAAATTTGTCCCTAATATCTTTGTGAAAGAGGAATACCAGAAGTAGGATTGATCTAAGTTTACAAAAAACCTTTCTGTGACAAGGTGTCTCATAACCGAATAAAAGTGGCTAACATTAAATATATTTTTAAATTGCTGGTTGTTTTTTGCTTCCCATTTTTATTTCTAAAGACAGGAATGGCCACAGTAATCAGGTATTAATGGAAAAGAGTGGATAATATAACCAGGGCAACCCAGGGTATGACAAAGATTCTGAACTACTTCTAATCATGCCCATGACCAGATCATGAATCAAGGGGAAAAAATCTCCTTCTCAGGTTTCTCTGTGAATGAATCTGAGATGAGTAAATGAACATTCCTCTGAATTTCTTCACTATTTGGGCTCAAGAGTTTTCTCATCCACACAGAATATCTAGGAGGGAAATATAGAGACTTTTCAAAGAAGGTAGCAATGACTGTTTCTGCATTGGAATGTTTGGTTTATTTTTACTTTCAATTTATTTTATGTACAATAAACTACATGTTTACCACATATTAAGTGTCAGAATCTGAGCATCATGGGAAACGACCTAAGGACATATGCTATTTGAGTCAAATATAAATGGTAGATTTTACATCTAATTATTTGGGGACTATTTAATTCCATCTCCTAGACTCAATAGGAAGGAAAGAATGATGGGAAGAATGGAAAGATGGGCAGGAAACAAAGAAAAGAAGGAAGGAAGGAAGGAAGGAAGACTGTTTATGAGTCAAGAATGAAAGTAGTACTTTTTGTATTGGTGGTGATGACCCTTTCCAGGGTCTGTTCAAATTCTGAGCCTTTCTAAGAAGAGCATCATGACACATGTGTGGCAGGTCTTGGGGGTACCTACGTAAGATGGCCACTTGCTGGCACTGTACCCCTAGCTAATGTGAACCTGCTTTTGGAGGGATATTTACATAATTAACAGATGTTTCCTTGCATTTGTAAGGAAGGCAATACCAAGGTAAAGAGCTATGAAGGAAAAAAAATACTGTCAGTCCTTTCCCTCGCATTCTACTGGGGATACCACATGTAAACAAATAAGTAAAAACAAAGTAATTTCAAGAAAGAGAAAGCCTTAATAAATAGGAAGACCAAAAAAGCCTTCCCATAGGAAATGGTACCTAAGCTGAGTCTTGAAGGGAGCTAGAGATTCTAAGAGGATGAAATCAGGAGGGAGAGGTAAGAGACTGCCTGCGCAAAGGCGCAGATACAGGAAATAGTATGGTGAGATTTCAGGAAACAAATAGTAGGCAAGTTAGGCTGAAATGTCAGGTACATGAAGGAGAATAATATGAAATGTATCTGGACAAGTAGATGGGAACCAGATTGTGAAGATCTTTTATGAAATGCCAGGCTGAAGAGTTTGAATTGTGTCTGTTACGGGAATGTGTTTTTCCCTTTTATTAATTTTTATTATTTGGGGCTGAAGGCCATTTCTTCTGCTACTTTTGGTTAACTAAAAGCCTGTCTTCTGTTGATATTAACTTCACTGACCAAAACCTGCCTCATGGAATAATAATGTTAAGGAAAGGTCAAAGCTATTTCTCCTACTTGCAAGCTTGTTGCACAGGCTTAAACCTGTCCTATGGGATATGAAAATTTACTTGGGGCCTTAAACATACTTTAGATAAGAAGCCTGAGGAAGATTCTCAGCTGTCCCTGACCACTTTCTCTCTCTTTTAGCCTAATTGTGAATCCTCCAAATATAGTTTAATCTGTAACCTGACTTAGTCTACCTATGGAGTCTCTTTTATAGCTTTGTTTCCTTTCCTTAGATTATGATTTTGTTTTTTTATGACACTGAAGGAAGTATAGGATTATGAATTTATCTTTTCTTTCACTTTTATGGCCTAAGAAGAATGTATAAAATTACAATATTTGAAAGAATTAGGCTCTATTACTTTGATGTAATTTTGTCTGTAAGAGACCTTATTAGAATCCTAATCTTCATTCAAGTATATTTTTAATTGATTTCTGAACCTGTACTTCAGCGTGATAAAACTTAGGTTTTTCTTAACTCTCTAATTCCTATGTTGTGGTAGATTTATTCTGGCAGCAGTTACTTACCACCTGTACTTAGAAAGGACATGCCTTCTCCTCCTGTGCAATATTTGTATGTATCTTTCCATATATCCTATATACAGGGCCCACCCAAAGTACCAAAGGCCTTTCTCTGGTTTATTTATTGGTGGAGTCATTGATGATATACTGTCCTATGACAGTGTTAGAATTCTTCTCCTATAAGTACATCAAACTCAACATGTCCAAAACAGAATATCATCTACTCCTTACTCTAATTCACCCCATGTATCTAATTTGTTGTCAAACCAAGTCATTTCTGACTTCATAATATAACTCATCTACATCCCCTTCTCTCCACTCACAGGGAGACCGTTCTAGCAACAGCCTTCATCATGTCTCACCCATTGCAATAGCCTTCTAACTATTTTATAACTATACTCTAACTATTTTCTCTGTAACAAGGCTCTTCCCACTCCAGGCCATCCTCCAATAAGGTACCAAAGTGATTTTTCCTAAAGCACAAGACCAAACATGTCATCATCCTACTCAGTGACATCCACAAGCTCTGTATTACCTCCAGATTCAAATGTAAAATCCTCTGTTTCACATTTAGATCCCTTCACAAGCTGGGTCCTTCCTGCCTTTCTAATATTCTTATCTTATATTTTACTCCCTGTTCTGTAATTTACAATCCATCTACACTTGTCTACTTAATCACTCACAACGTTCCTTCTCCCAACTCCGTGGTTTGCCCTGGCTGTTCTCCATGCATAAAATGTTCTTTCTCTCCTCACCTTTACCACCTAGCTTCCTTCAAGAGAGCTCAAATCCCACCTTTTTCATATGGCCCCTCCTGGTATCCCTACCATCAATGTCACCCAATGCTAGTGCCTTATCTCTGAGATTACCTTCCATTTACAATGTTAAAAAGTAAAAAAGGTGTTTAATTAAGCACCCACTATGTGCCAGGCACATCAGTAACCTTGTATCTAACTTTTAAGTATGTAGTTATCTACATAGTATCTGCTCCATTAGAATGTGAGTACCTTCATGACAGGAATAGTGTTTTTGCTTTTCTGTATATGCTCAGTACTTGGTACATAATAAGTACTTAATAAATGGTTATTGATTGGCTATAAGTTGAACTGGACCCTCTGTAACTCAGCAGGGGGTACGGTATATTTTTTGCAAGTCTGGAAGAAAAAAGTTGGGCACTCCTCTTTTCATGGTAATATACCACTGATTTTCACTTCTAAAGTCAATCTCTGTCACTCTCACATATCCCCTCAGCAGAGATGGTTTCATTCCAGCCCATTTCCAAATAAAACCTGTCAAAGTGTCCATTTTCATTCTATCCACATTTGTTGGTTTATTAAGCCACCAAGATTGGTTAAAGCTGAATTGAGTATTTTGGAAATCATCTCTGATAAGTAACATTTCTTGACAGCTCTGATACAGCTGGTTGCTCTCTGCAGTGATCTGGAAGATAAAAGCCATCTATACCTCACTGTCTGTAACAGAAGTACTCCTCAAAATATGCATATAAAGTGAACTTCTGCAAATTGAAGCATGTTGGAAATTACAAAAGCTCTATTTTGTGGGATACAACATTAACTTATAATTATAATTAACTTATTATAAATTAAGTTATATAACAATGTAATTTAAGGTATAAGGGGGCAACTAGGTAACTCAGTGGATAGAGTGCTTGGCCTAGAGTCAGGAAGATTCATCTTCCTAAGTTCAAATCTGGCCTCAGACACTTACTAGCTAAGTGGCCCTGGACAAGTCATTTAACCCTGTTGGCCTCAGTTTCCTCATCTATAAAATGAACTGGAGAAGGCAATGGCAAAGCAATCCAATATCTTTGCCAAGAAAACTCTAAATGGAGTCACAAAGAGTCAGACATGAATGAAAAACAACTGAAATTTAAGGAATGAAAGAAAGTTAGGAAAGGGAGGGCATTTCACAAAGGAAATAGTACCTGAACTGACCCTCCAAGGAAGCTAAAATTCTAAAAGGTAGAAAGGAAGAACAAATGCATGTTGGAGGATGGGGGGACTGACAGGGAAGTAGGATTGGAGAGGGAGTGGCCTCTGTGAATACAAACAGAAAGGAAATGGAATGTCAGGATTGGGAAAGGAGTAATGCTGTGTGTCCATAATAAAGAGTGTGTGAAAGGAAGTGATGCGAAATAAATTTGAGTAGGAATTTGCAAAGCTGAGGCATTTGGATTTTATCTTAGGGCCATATGAAAGCAACTGAAGATTTTAAGCAGAAGAATGACCTAGTCAGAACCATATATTAGAAAGATTGTTTTGGTAGTGATGTAGAAAATAGATTGGGGAAGAAAGAGTCTAGGATTGAGGAGGCCAATTAGATGACTATTACACATATGCATGCATGCGCACACACAAAAACACATAGCAAATCAGAGAAGGAAAAGACCATTACACAAGTCCAGGTACAAAACGATGAAGGCCTGAACTACAGCTTTAGCCATTTGAGCAGAACTTAGAGACAGATTCAAGAAAAGTGTGTAGATAGAATTGACAGAACTTGGCATCTGATTGGGTACAGAGATGAAGGAAATGGATAAATCATAAAATAGAGCTGGAAGGGCCCTTAAAGGTCATTGAGTCCAATCTCTTCATTGTCCACATGAGCACAGGGAAGATAAGGGACATACCCGCACAGGATTTGAAACCAGAAATTCCTGGATCCTAATCAGTCCACATTGCCTTTGAAGTTAAGAAAAAAAAAATTAAATAGCCCTTGCCCTCCAAGAGCTTATTTTTAAGAGGTAGTGGAGAGAACAACCTGTGCAGAGACAAAAAATGTAATATACATCCAAACATTGATTGGGGTTGGTTAAAGAGCACTAATACCCGGAGGAATGGCCTCTTGTAAGAGGAACTTAAACTAAGCCTTGAAGGGAGCTGAGGATTTGATGACCAAAAGGTAAGAAAGGAGGACAATATTGGTATGAGCCAAGGACTACACAAGGCAAACATGTGGGAGATGGAACGACACGTACAAGGAACATCAAGTATGCAGTTTATCTGAAACGTAGAGCGTGTGAGAGGGGAGGTGCATAAAGTGTGATCAGCTTAGAAAAAAGTGATGATTAGTTCCTCCTTTATCAACATTCATAATTATATTGATGCTGAAAATAATTTTATCTCACCTTATGCTGTTATCAAAAATTCCCATTTAGGAAAAAAAAAAGAGATGAATGAAATAACCTAAGAATACTTCTCTTATGGCTATACATATACTCACCATTTGTTAATCAATACTCTATAAGGTAAGATCACGTCTTTTATACATCTCATTCCTGTATTTATGTATGCGTGCCTTTAAAGAAAAGATTCTTGAAGTATGGCAGAAACTAGGCATAGACCCAAGTCTCACACCATATACCAAAATAAACTCAAAATGGGTTCATGATTTAGATAGAAAGGCTGATACCATAAGCAAACTGGGAGAGCTAGGAATAGTTTACCTGTCAGATTTATGGAGAACAGAAGAATTCATGACCAAACAGGACATAGAGAACATTATGAAAGCAAAATGGATAACTTTGATTACATTAAATTGAAAAGTTTTTGCACGAAGTCAACACAATCAAGATTAGAAGGAAAGCAGAAAGTTGGGAAAGAATTTTAACAACCAACGTCTCTGATAAGGGCCTCATTTCTAAAGTATATAGAGAATTAAGTCAAATTTATAAGAATACTAGTCATTCTCCAATTGATAAATGGGCAAAGGATACGAACAGGCAGTTTTCAGATGAAGAAATTAAAGCCATCTATAGTCATATGAAAAAAAATGCTCTAAATCACTAATGATTAGAGAAATGCAAATCAAAATAACTCTGAGGTACCACATTACCCCTATCAAATTGACCAACATAACAAAACAGGAAAATGATAAATGTTGGAGAAGATGTGGGAAAATTGTTGATGGAGTTGTGAAATGCTCCAACCATTCTAGAGAGCAATTTGGAACTATGCCTAAAGGGCAATCAAAATGCACATATCCTTTGACCCAGCTATAGCATTTCTAGGGCTATATCCCAGAGAGATTATATAAATCCACACATACAAAAATATTTATAGCAACTGTTTTTGTGGTGGCAAAGAATTGAACTTGAGAAAATGCCCATCAATTGAGGAAAGGCTGAAGAAGTTGTGGTATGTGAATGTAATGGAATAGTATTGTACTGTAAGAAATGAACAGGCTGACTTCAGAAAAACCTGAGAAGACTTGCATGGTCTGATGCTGAGTGAAGTGAGCAGAACCAGGAGAATGTACACAATAACAGCCAGATTGTGTGATGACTAATATTGATAAACATAGCCCTTCTCAACAATACAAGGATCTAGGACATCTCCAAAGGCCTCATGACAGAAAATGCTATCCACAAAGAAAAAAAGAACTATGGAGTTTGAATGCAGATTGAAGCATACTGTTTGCTATTTTTTTCTTCTGTTGTGTTTTGTTTCCTCTTTCTGGCAGTTCCTCTTATTGGTTCTAATTCTTGCTTATAACATCACTAATGTGAAAATATGTTTAATAGGAATGTATATGTATAGCCTATATCAGATTGCATGCTGTCTTGGGGAGGGAGGTGGGGAGAGAGGGGGAGAAAAATTTAAAACTCAAAGGCTTATGGAAGTGATTGTTGATAATCCAAAATAAATTAATTAAAAAAAACAAACTGGGGTGTGCGTATCTATGTATATGTATATGTACATGTACATGTACATGTACATGTATATGTATGTGTATATGTATAATAGTTGTATATAATGTGAATGTTAGCTATATATCTATGTATAGTTATATATAACACATACATGCCAATACATGTATGTATGTATGTATGTGTATGCATGTATGTTTACACATACATGTGTATTTCTGTATATGTTTGTATATTGCCACTGGGAATTTGTTTTCATTGAGTATAAATACTAGTTACAAGGAATTTGTTTTTTCTTTTTTCTCTCTTTATTTTTTAAAATGTGGGGGAAAGAGAAAATATTTTATCTGTTAACTAAAAGCACTTTAAAATAGAAGCTGGGATGCTACAGACATGGAGTGTAATTAATGTACACTTTCATATAAAGTCATTTTGCTGTTAAGCTTGCATAACTATTATTCTTTGTTATAAGAGAGCTCTCAGGAAATGGATGTGATCTGGAAATGTTTGTCATATAAAAATAAAAAACAATAAAACTAAAAAGGTAAAATTGTTCATAAGCCAGATGAGAAATTTGGAAGAAATTTAATAAAAATATGGGAAAAAAGGCTTCTTGAATATATTTTATTAAAAAAAAACTTACATGATAATCATATGTTAAACAAGAAGCAGCAAGATATAGTCTATAGATAACCTATCTTAGAGTCAGAAAGTATTGGGTCCAAGATTTGCCCCTGACATATATTGGCTGTGTTTCCTTGGGCAAAGAATTTGTCTTCTTTGAGAGAGAGAGAGAGTTTGTTCATCGGAAATTCCATAAACCGATAAAAGCATAGATCCAGTCAAGAACAAAACCAGAAAGTATCTGGTGAATGACCAAACTAGGAAGACTTTATCCCCCATTACTCTTTAATTTGAGAAAATGTGATTTCACTTTAGAAGACAACTCTATTTAAAATGGTCAACAAAGTGATAAATCAATCAAAAGTCATGCAGCATTTATGAAGTAGCTACTATGTGCCAGCCATGGCTAGGTGTAGAGGTGCAGAAACAAAGAGCAAAAAGAATTGAAACAATCTCTACTCTCAAAAAAAAATACACTCTATTGAGATGGATAACATGAGAGAGAGAAGATAGAAACATACATACATAGATATATAGATACATAGATAAACACATAGGTTGATACATTCAGAATAAATGTGTGCAGAATAAACAGAAAATAAATATGATAGTTAAATACAAAGTATTGGGGGAAATGAGCATTTATTAAGTGACTACTATGTACCAAACACTTTGCTAAGCACTTTATAAATATTATTTCATCAAAGTAGGTACTGTTATCACCGCCATTTTCCAGTTGAAGAAACTAAAGGCAGTCAAAAATTAAATAATTTGTGTATGGTCACACAACTGGTATCTGAGGGCAGATTTGAACTTAGGTCTTCCTGACGTTAGGCCCACCACTCTATCCACTGTTCCACCTTACTGCCTTGTATTAAAGAGCGGCACTAACAGAGAGTGAGGTCAAGAAATGAAAAGGAGTTGTGTCTCTATCTCTTGAAATTCTAGACCAGGCTAGCAGGTTGAGATAGTGATTTTCTTTAAATCCAACTAGTTAAATACATGATTAGAAAACATCCAATCTAAGAATATTCTCTGGCTCTAGGCCCATTACACCTTTACATTTGATAATGATTTAGGCATATTCTTGCACTTTACATTCTTGCCTATCAGTGTTTTGCTCTTCTGAGGCAGACATATATGTCTTAATAGCCATTTTGGCTTTAATAATAAAGGTTCAATTTCTTAAATGACCTATCTCAATTGTATCACTGTCAGGTAAAGCTGTGTTTGGATCCAATGATACATTTTTAACAAAGTTAATGTATACTTACTGAATATTTTTCCCCTTACACATACAAGGAAGAGGAATTAAAAAGAAAGAAAGAAATTTAAAAAACCTTGAGATTGGGAACAGGGGAAGGGGAAGACAGGACGGTCTATGGAAGAGAAACATACTACTCACATGTAGATCACTAATATTAAGCATACTTTTCTTTCTCCATATTCTTATAAGTGAGGGTTAAGGAGGAAGGAGGGGTGGGGCAGAGTATAAGAGAAGAGTAGGGAGAAAAATAACCAATCAATAATCCTAACTGAGTATAAATGGGATGAACTCATGCTTATAAGGAAAAAATGGCAAAATTAATTAGAAAGCAGAATTCAACAAGATTTTGTTTATAGGAAAGTCACTTGAATAGTTCACACTGAATTAAAATAAAGGATTGTAGGAAAATCTGTTTTTCTTCTGTTAAACAAAAAAAAAAGCTGGGGTAACAATCATGATTTTAGACAAAGCAATAGCAAAAACAGACATGATTAAAGGAGATAAACAGGGAAATTTACATTATGCCTAAAGGTCCTATAGAAAATGAACCTATATCACTACAATATCTGTTTGTTATATCTAAATCCAACAAATTACATAACATTTAAGTAATTAAAGGGAAAATTAACCACATTAAAGGGAAAAAATAGATAGTAAAGCTGTAATAGTAAAAGAGATCAATGTACACCCTTTATACCTCAATGAATCTAACAAAAAGATGAAAAGTCCCAAAGAAAGAAGATGTGAAAAGGATTTTAGAAAAGTTAGATATGATAGACCTCTGCTCATTACTAAGTAGTAACAGAAGAAGGGGAAGAGGGAGGGATGGGGGGTGAAGTATTTCTCATCTCTATAGGGGATGTTTAAAAAAATTAACTTTATTAGGGCATAAAACTCACAAATAAACACAAATCACAGATGTGTTAAAGATATCCTTTACTAACTACACTATACTGTCTTTACAGAAATGATTAAACTGAAAACTAGACAAGTTAATCCTACAAAATTGGTAAGTTGCAGAAAAGTAGTTGAAACAATAGACAACTGCAACTAAGAAAATCAAAATCATCAAAAAATGTACTGAAAGTATGAGAATTTAGCTAAAGCAATTAGGGGATATTTTCTATTTTCAATATTTTCAGCCACAAAAGACAATGAATACAACAATGAATTGGGCAGGCAAAAAAAAAAGAAAAGAAACACTAAATTAACTTAACATTAAATTAGACTTAACACTAAATTAGAAATTCATTCTATTTATCTTTCATCTATCCAGCTGATATAGTTCAGTTAAGCTAGCTTTTTTTTTCTTATCTTACATTTTCTGTCCTTTATGGATCTATCTTCATTGGCTTGACCTAATTCTTCTTTCTCTTTTGAAATTCCTACTCTCCTTTAAGGTCAAGCTGAGATTATACCCATTTAATGAAGTCTTTCCTGATATTCCCAGATGAAAAAGATATTTCACTCTCCTAAAAAAATTATTATAACATATTATCTGGTGTTCTCTTTCTTTCTTGTTTTTATCATGTTCTGTTAGGAGGCAGCATGGCATGTTGGATAGATTGCTGAATTTGGAGTCAGGATATAAATCCTGCCTCTGTCTCCCACTAGCTGTGGCACCTTTAGTTAAGCCCTTTAAATTTGCGATCTCTTTGAACTTTCTTCCTCTATCTATCAGACTGGGATAATAATATCTACAGTACTTGGTTCACAAAGTTGTTGAGAAATTCCAGTGAAATAAAATATGTAAAGCACTTTGCAGACTTCAAAGAATTATAGCAACATCAGTTCACAGAATTTTAGAGTTGGAAGGGAACTTAATAGCCATCTAGTCCAACTCGTCTTCGAAAAGGGAACTATGCTAAAGTATATCCAGATATAATCATTTAGTCACAGCTTGAAGATTTCCAGTGAGAGTGAACTGACTACCTTCCAAGGTACATGTATGGATAGTTCTAATTTTTATGAAGCTTTTTTTTCCTGATATTAAACCTAAATTTACCTGTTTGCAACTTCAAATCTATTGCTTCAGATTCTTTTCTCAGTATTGAACAAATCTAATCTTTCTTCAGTATGATAAGCCTTCAAGTACCGAAAGGTGGCTATGATATCTTCTCTGTTAAATTTCCCCACTTCTTCAACTGATCTTAATATGACATGGACTACAGGCTTTGACCATCCTGATTATCTTTCTTCATACATGTTCCAGACAATCCAAGTCCTTCCTAAACCATGATATATAGAATGGAATGCTATACTCCAGATGTGGACAGAATACAATGGCATTATCACCACCCTCATTAGGGGAAATCTTGCATTTTAATATAGCTTCAGTTCATATAAGCTTTTTTTTTTGGCAGAGTTATATTGACCTGGGAGTCCACTAGACTTTGAGAGGTAGTGAAGTATAGAAGGGCCTAGCGTGCTATGGACCATAGGGTCACAAAAAGTTGGACATGACTGAATGACTGAACAACAGAGTCTACATTAGTACCCTTAGATCTTTTCATTTACATTGTTGTCTAGTTATGCCTCCACCATCTTGAACTTGAAGCTGACCTTTTGAACCCATATATAAAATTCTACATTTATCTGTATTTGATTCCATTCTTTTAGATTAATTATAATGCTCTAAACTTTCAAGATCTTTCTGGATCCTGATTTTCATACAGTGAGTTAGCTACCCACTTGTAGCTTCAGCTTTGTGACATCTGCACTTTAAATAACATGTTATGTGTTCCATAATCAATGCATTGATAAAATGTTAAAAAGGATATGGCCTGTCCATTACAACCACAAGTTGTGGCATATGATTGTGATGGAGTACTATTGTGCCTAAAGAAACAATGATCTGGATGCTATGAAAAACCTGGGAAGATTTATATGAACTGATGTAAGGTAAACAGAACCAGGAGATTATTGTACACAGCAATAGCAATAGTATATAATAATCAATCATGAATGACTTAGCTTTTCTCGGCAATACAATGATAAAAAACAATTGCAAATGACTTATGATTAAAAAAAATGCTATCCACCTCCAGAAAAAGAACTGATAGCATCTGAATACAAATTGAAACACGCTTTAATTTTTTTTGTTATTCTTTTTTTTTGCTTTGGTTTTTTTTTTTTTGCATTTTCTTTTGCAACATGACTAATATGGAAATGTCTTACATGACTGCATATGCATGCTGTATATCAGATTACTTGCCTTCCCAAGGAGAGGGGAGGGGAAGGGAAGGAGACTATTTGGAACTCAAAAATTTTAAAGATGAATGTTAAAATTTTGGCTTTACATGTAATTTTAAAAAAAATAAAAATTAAATTAAAAAAGCATACGACCAAGCACAGATTCCTGGTGCACTCAATTGGATATCTACTGCAAAGCTGACATGGAAACATTAGTGACTAGTTTTTGGGAATCAACAATCAACATCTGGCCCATCCACTCCATCTTTTTCTCAAGAAAAATATATAATATGATCAGGGGTGTTGTGATGCTCAAATATAATAGATGTAAAGAACTTTGCAGACCTTACAGTAATATATACATTCCAGTTATTATTGTTATTGCTATTATTATTTATTAGCCTATAGTCACCAGGCCTCCAGTTTGGCAATTACTTCATTTTGTGAGCCTTCTGCTGTCCACTTGCTGAGCTCATTCAGCATTTATGGAGCAATACTGCCTGTGTCCTGATAAAAGTTTAAGAATGGAGCTCCCAAAAAAAAAAAGTACACACTTTTAAGTTTAATCTGGAGTATTAACATGTTCTTAAGGTTAGAAAATCAATAAAATCATAAATCAAGTCCTTATTTTTAGCAATTGCTGATTTTTGACATGTAAGGTTAGAACTGGCTGTAGCACACACTTGAATATGAGACACCAAATCCCTTGCTAATATCTAGTCAAACTATTCTTATAGTATTCTTTTTATCTGCCAGTTTAGTAACCCTTTTTGAAAACAAAAATGATATAAGCTTTGTATGAAATTATCTTTCCTCAATGTAATCACAAGAGCATTTTTTTTAGTTCTAAATTTTTTCCCTCCCTCCATACCCTCTGCTAACAATTAAGAAGTCAAGAAATATGCAAATGAAGTCATGCAAAACATATTTAGGCATTTGCCATGTTCTGAAAAAAAAAAACAAGAAAAATAAAGGAAGAGAAAAATATGCTTTGGTGTGTACTCTGAGTCCATCAGTTATCTATCTGGAAGCAGATAGCATTTTCCTCATGAGTCCTCCGAAGTTGTGGTAGATCATTGTATTGATCAGTTACTAAATCTTACACAACCATCTTTATAATCTTGCTGTTATTATTTTCATTGTTCCCCTGATTCTGCTTATTTCACTTTGCATCAATTCATATAAGTCTTCTCAGGTTTTTAAACCATCCCCTTTATAGTATGCATTCATATGCCATAATTTGTTCAGCCATTCCCCATTTGATAGGCAATCCCTCAGTTTCCAATTCTTTGCCAGCCCAAAAAGATACTTTATAAATTTTTTTCTTGTACATGTGGGTCTTTTCCTTTTTCTTTGATGCCTTTGGGATACAGACCTAGTAGTGGTATTACTTAGTCAAATGGTATGTAGTTTTGTAGCCCTCTAGGCATAATTCCAAATTGTTCTCCAGAATACTTGGACTACCTCACCACTCCACCAAGAGTGCATTAGTGTACCTATTTTCTTACATCTCCTCCAGCATTTGTCATGCTTTTTTTTTTTTGTCATTTTAACCAATCTAATGCAAGTGAAGTATTACTGATGGGGTGCATGGGTGCTTATGTTTGGGTGCTTGTACTTGGACCCCAATTTCTCCCTAGCCTCAGAAACACTATCCCTGACAGTTTCTCCCCAGCCCAAGGACACTGTGCTTAGCAAATACTCATGAGTGGGCCCCAGCAAGACCCTTATCTCTTTCCCTGGTGCAGTTACAAACAGCACCTGAAGGAATTATTAGTTTGAACTGGCTTTGCACTGGGTCATAAAGACATACTACCACCCTACCTCATTATCTACATCCTGGGCTCCTCATTAACTGTATTCTAGACTTAAGACATATATATACTCCCTACATCTATCTTGTCAAACAAGGCATTGATTGGTGGACAACTCTCAGTTACCCCGAACTCTAGTTAACTTAGTGACATAGCAGGGCTAAAACCACACCTCCATGTGGCCCCCCTTGTGGGCTTTTCCCAGTGAACTCTGGGTAAAATGCCTGCACAGTAGGTACAAGAAGTGTATGTTATTTTAAGAACTGACCACTTCTTAACCACTCCTTAATCCCACCCTGAATCACCTAGTTACCATATTTGGCACATGTTCTATTGTATTTTATCCTATATAAACTTTAACTGTACCTCTCTAAGTTTGCATGAATCCTTAAGAATCCTTGTCTGCTAAAAAGCATAACAATAAACTTTGCCACCTTGACTTAAAGAATGCTTGAGTCTGTGAATTCATTCCAGACAACCCACCGTGTATTTCAGTCTTTGAGGGGTCACAACCTCTCAACCTCTCATACCACAACAGTACCTCATACTTGTTTTAATTTGCATTTCTCTAATTATTACATACTAATATCTTATAATTAAGTATTATTTCTTTGAGTCTTATTTATTTGTGTACATGTATCCATCCTTATATATTATAAACAACCTGATCAAATTATTTATCAACTTTGTTTCCCAGTGTTTAAATTTGGGTTTTGCACATATGTATACTTTAAAAAAAATGTTCTTCAGGTGGCTAGGTGGCACAATGGGTAGAGCGCTGGCCCTGGAGTCTGGAAGACTTGAGTTCAAATCCTGCCTCAAACACATAACACTCACTAGCTATGTGACTCTGGGCAAGTCACTTAACCTTAATTGCCTCGCAAAAAAAAAATGTTCTTCAAATTTAAATAAAAATATAGCAGCAGAAATAATCCTCTCTTACCTATGTTTTACAATTTTTTTTAAAGAAAAGAAAATCCTGAATAATAGGATACCTTGTCTGTCTTTGGTTATGAAGGCAAAAGGAAATATCCAGTTTAACTTGCCTTATACATCATTTAAGTGTTTACATATAGATATGCATATAATTCTACCTAATTAGTCAACATTTATTGTCATTATTACCATCATTAACATTGCAAGTGCCTCCAATATGCAAGGCACTATGACAGAAGTTGAACAAATGTTTTCTATTAAAATGACCATGAATTTAAAAAAAAACATTCATTATTTTCTCACATAAAAACATCTATTAACACCACTACTCAGATGCATGACAATGTGATAGGCATTAGAGGGGAATTTAAAGATTTTCTGTTCTCAAGTACCAATCCAAATAGGTGTCACTAATTCCTGGGGTGTGCTAGGATGATCATAAAGCTTTTTGAAAACATTTGGGAGGTGATATATATATATATATATATATATATATATATATATATATATATATATATATATATATATATATATATATACTGTAAGGATACAAATAGTGTATATATATATATATATATATATATATATATATATATATATATATACTGTAAGGATACAAATAGTACAGAAACCTGCATTTATTTAATTTAACTCATTTGACACATTCTGCATGGAACATATTCCAGGATTCAAACTCCATTTGGCAGCCAGTAAATTCTCTACCCTATATTTGTGGTCCATCTGTAACTAGGAATTCCTTCAGGACTCTTAGAAAAAAGTAGACTCCAGGAACATTCAGGCTGCCAGTTATGCTCTGTGAAAGGGCAGATTAATCTCCATAGACCTCACAGTTGACAAAGTCCCAGCTCAATGTGTTTAGCTATTATGCTAAAAGAAATCTGAAAACAACACTCTTCTGGCTGCCTTATTGGAGTTATCATAAAATAATTACTGCCCTGGGGGATTGAAGATAATCAGATATACTGGGTTTCCACACACCTCAGGGAAGAAGAAAGGGGAAAGGCTGATTATCTTTCCATAACAAAACCCAATATTGCCTCCTTCCTTAAATTCCTCCCCATAAAACAGCATTGCTGTTGTTGTCCTCTTTTAAGTGCTTGTCATTTGCCAAGTCTCGATTTTTGGATATGAGAGAAAGCCAATTTGTCTTTTAGAAAACACTGGTTACAAAAGGGAAATTGCATTTCCATTCACCCTCCCCAAAAAATCCCTCTACCCCACCTGTAATCCATCCTTCACAAAGTCACCAAAACTATATTCTTAAAGCACAGATCTGAACATATCACATTCCCTACTCAAAAAGCTCCAGTAGCCGCATATTATCTTTAGCATAATATACAAACTCCACTGGCATTTAAAGACTTTTACAGTCTGGCTCCAGCTTATATTTCCTGGCTTATTATCCATTACTTCCCATTATGCTTTCTGCATTTCTGCCAACCTCTCCTTTTTTGCCATTTCTCAATCAATCAATCAGTCAATCAATCATTCAATCAATGAACATCATTAGAGGCCTGCTACATGCCAGGGACTGAGAATACAAATATAAAAAAAAAAAATAGAGTGCTAGGCTTGGAGACAGAAGGTTCTTTTTCAGTCTTTTTCAGTTGTGTATGACTCTTCATGACCCCATTTGGGTTTTTCTTGGCAAAGACAGTGGAGTGGCTTGCCATTTCCTTTTCCATCTCATTGTACAGATGAGGAAACTGAGGCAAAGTGAAGTTAAGTGTTTGTCCGAAGTCACACAGCTAGTAAGTGACTGAGGCTAAATTTTAACTCAGAGAAATGAATCTTCCTGACTCCAGGCCCTGCACTCTATCCGCTGTGCCACCTACCTGCCCCCAGAAAGACATGAGTTCAAATGTCACCTCAGATACTCATCAGATGTATAACCCTGGGCAAGCCACTTAACCTCTGTTTGCCTCAGTTTCCACCATCAGTAAAATGGAACTTATGGCATCACCTCCTCCTAGGGTTGTTATACGAATCAAATGAGATAATTGTAAGCGCTTAGCATAGTGCTTACAACATACTATGCACTATATAAATGTTAGCTGTTATTATTAACACTTTATCTTCTTTTTTCTATGCCTTTGCACTAGATGCACCAGTTATTTCCAATGCCTCAAATATTTTCTGCCCTTACCGCCACCTCTTTAAATCCCTATATCTCTTCAAACCTCAGCCCAAGCAGAAAAGGACTATGAGGAGGAAGGTGCTCAGCATTGGAGCATGATGGAAAAATCCAATGGAGCACAATCAGATAGGAAATGAAGAGATGGCTGGCCTAAGCACCATCCCTAAATAGAGGTTCTGAAAACCATGGAGAATCCAGAGAGTACAGCCAAGTGGGGAATGACAATGTCAATCACCCTCTTCCTCTTAACATTCTCTTCTTCTTTAGGTTTTTATGACACTTCTCTCTCGGTTGTCCTTCCTACTTGCCAAACTGCTCCTTCTCACTCTCCTTTGCTGGATTTTCATTCAGGTCATGCCCATTAACAGTGGATGTTCCCCTCAAACTGTCATGGACCTTCTTTTCTTCTCTCTCTGTACTATTTCATTTGGTGATCTCATTAGCTCCCATGGATTCAATAATCATCTTCATGCAAAAGATTCTTAGATCAACTTGTCCAGGCCTAATTTCCCTCCTGACCTCAGGTCTCACATCTCATCTGTTGGACATCTCAAAGTATCCCATAGGCATCTTAAACTTAAAGAGTGGCCATACTTAAAAAAAAAAAAAAAACTAATTCAAATATTTTGACAGAAATAGCTGGATCATTCACGAAAGAAAGTATAGCATCCCCTTGGGTTATGTGTGATAAAGAGGTCTTTTTCTCACTTCAAAGCAGGCACATATACACTGATTACTTTCCAGGTGGCCATAATGACTTTTTTAATTGGCTGCTAAGGCAAAACTCTGTGGGTATAGTAAGGGAATGGTCCCCTATACTTCTTTCTGCCAGACTTGATGTGTCAGGATAACTCTAAACGTCATAGAGTTGGGGTGGAAGAACTCACTTCCACTAAGCTACAAGTTATGATCTCATGGCTTTCTAAGGAGGAAGATAGTATTGGTGTCACCTCCCATATGTCCTTTGTTTCCTTTGGTACATTGTCTTTTCATATTCCTAAAAGCAGATGGCATTTTCCCCTTCCTGTGTTGGAGCAGTTTCACTGACAATAGCAATCAGAAGATATATGTGTCTGATCTAAATTGAAGTGAAAGAGGTCTCCTCTATAACTCATGTACCAATGGAATGCTATAGAGGGAGAGAGAAAGGGAAAGTGGGAGGGAGAGAGAAAGATGAGAAAAAAAGAGAAAAGGAAGGAAGGAAGGAGGGAGGAAGAAAGGAAGGAAGGAAGGGAAAGAAAGAAGTCAATTAAGTTTAATCAATTATTTGGCAGTTCATACAGAAGGATGAGAATGAGGTTTCCAATTCAATCCAACAATAATTTATTAAATAACTATTATATGGAAGGAAGCAATATGGTATGGGAGGCAGAGACAAGATGGCAGAAAGAAGCCAGGCAGTTGCCTGAGCTCTCCCCAGTTTCCCTCAGAAACAACATTACATTAAGCCTTTAAATGGATTCTGGAACAACAAAACCCACAAAAAATGGAGTGAAAAGATTTTCCAGCTTAAGGTAACTTAGAAGGACTTAAAGGTTTGTGTTACTTGGGTAAAAGGGGAACACAACCCAGCACAGCCAGTGTCCAAGCAAACCAGTGGGAGGCTTTTAGCCACAGAACAGATCAGCAGCTGAAGCCCCTCAGTCCTGGCTCAGCAGGCTAGTGACACATCAGGACGGCTGTGAGGCCCCAGCACAGAAGGCAAACTGACAGCCCTGTAACACCAGCCCATCAGGCACAACTAGGCCAGACCACACCAGTGCAATGGGCAAGCCAGGAATCTGGAAGAACCTGGTACAGAAAGCCAGTGACCAGTCTCCTGGCCCCCAGTACAAGAAGTGTGGGACAGAGCCTCCTGCCCCCCAGGAGCAGAGCTCAACTTTAAAAGTCACGAAATAGGCTTAAAAATTAGCAATAATAATAATAATAAAATAGAAATAGGCCCTGACCACATAAAGCTACTATGGTGACAGGGAAGACTAAAACACAAACTCAGAAGAAGATAACAACGTCAAAATGCCTACATACAAATCCTCGAAGATGGAATTAGTCTCAAGTCCAAAAAGCCTTCTTGGAAGAGCTCAAAAAGGATTTTTAAAATCAAATAAGAGGCAAAAGAAAAATTGGGAAAATGAATGAGAGGTATGCAAGAGAGAGTCAGCAGCTTAGAGAAGGAAAGACAAAAATTGACTGAAGAAAACAGCTCCATAAAAAGTATAATTGGCCAAATGGAAAGAAAGGTGCAAAAGCTAACTGAAGAAAATAATTCCTTAAAAATTAGAACTGGGCAAGTGGAAGCTAATGACTCTATAAGACATCAAGAGTCAGTCAAACAAAATCCAAAGATTGAAAAAAGAGAAGAAAATATGTAACCCCTCATTGGAGAAACAACTGATCTGGAAAATAGATCTAGGAGAGATAATTTAAGAATTCCTGATCTACCTGAAAGCCATGATAGAAAAAAATAGCCTGGACGGCATCTTTCAAGAAATTATCAAGGAGGGGCAGCTAGGTGGCACAGTGGATAGAGCACCAGCCCTGAAGTCAGGAGGACCTGATTTCAAATCCTGCCTCAGACCAAACACTTGACACTTACTAGCTGTGTGACCCTGGGCAAGTCACTTAACCCCAATTGCCTAAAAAAAACAAATTATCAAGGAAAACTGGACTGATATGCTAGAACCAGAGGGTAAAACAGTAATTGAAAGAATCCGCTGATCACCTCCTAAAAGAGATCATGAAATCAAAACTCCTAGGAATTTTGTAGCCAAATAGCAGAATTATCAGGTCAAGGAAAAAAATACCACAAGCAACCAGAAAGAAACAATTCAAGTATCAAGGCGCCACAGTCAGGATTACACAGGACTTAACAACGTCCATATTAAAGTATCAGAGGATTTGGAATATGATAGTACAGAAAGCAAAGGAGCTTGGATGACAACCAAGAATCAACTGCCCAGCAAAATTTAGCATAATCTTTCTGTGGAAAAGATGGACATTCAATGAAATAAGGGAATTTCAAACTTTCCTGATGAAAAGATCAGAGCTGAACAGAAAAATCAGTCTTCAAATGCAAGACTCAAGAGCAACATAAAAAGGTAAACATGGGGCAGCTAGGTGGCCTTGGAGGTCTGGCCTTGGAGTCAGGAGGACCTGAGTTCAAATCCAGCCTGACACTTAACACTTACTAGCTGTGTGACCTTGGGCAAGTCACTTAACTCGATCGCCTCACCAAAAAAAAAGTAAAAAGGGAAACAGGGAAAAAAACTGTTATTCAATAAGATTAAACTGTTTACATTCCTACACAGGAAGTTGACACTTGTAACTCTTGAGAACTTTATCTCCATTAGGGCAATTAGAAAGAGTATACATAGTCTGAGGGTGTGGGTATGACTCTGATGTGATGACATAAAAAAAATTAAGGGGTGAAAAAAAAAAGATTGTACCAGGAGAAGAGGAAAGAGGGAGGCAGAATAGGGTAATTTACATCCCATGAAGAGGTGCAAAAGATCTATTACAGTAGAGGGAAAGAAGAGAGGGGGCAAACATTATTTGAACCTTACTCTCATTAGATTTGGCTCAAAAAGGAAACAATATACACTCAGTTAGGCATAGAAATTTATCTTACCCTATACAGAAGTGGGAGAGAAAATGGAAAAGAAAGGAAAGGGGAGACTGATAGAAGGGAGGGCAGAAGTAGGAGGAGAAAGGAGAAAGAAAATGGGCCTGATAGAAAAGAGGGAAAATTGAGGGAGGCTATGGTCAAAAGCAAAACTCTGTTGAGAAGGGATAGGGTAAAAGGAGAGAAAAAATTTATAAATAGGGGGGAAGTAGGATGGAGGGAAATTCATAATCATAACTGTGAATGTGAATGGGATGAACTGTCCCATAAAATGGAAACTGATAGCAGAGTGGATTAAAAACCAGAATCCTACAATATGTTGTTTACAATAAATACATTTGAAGCAGAGAGATACACACAGAGTAGAAGTAAAATGCTGGGGCAAAATATGTTATACTTCAGCTGAAGTTAAAAAAAGAAGAAGAAGAAGAAGAGGTAGCAATCATAGCCTCAGACAAAGCAAAAGCAAAATTAGATCTAATAAAAGAGATAAGGAAGAAAAATACATCTTGATAAAAAAAAAGGTACCATAGACAATAAAGTAATATCAATACTAAACATATATGCACCAAGTAGTATAGCATCTAAACTCTTAGAAGAAATGTTAAGTGAGTTACAGGAAGAAAGATACAGCAAAACTATACTAGTGGGGGATCCCAACCTACTCCACTCAGAACTAGTTAAATCTAACCACAAAATAAACAAGAAAGAAGTTAAGGAGATGAATAGGATTTTATAAAAGTTAGATATAGTAGACCTCTGTAAAAAACAAATGGGATAGAAAGGAATATACCTTTTTCTCAGTGGTATATAAAACCCCCACAAAAAACTGACTACATATTAAAGCATAAAAGTTTCACAATCAAATGCAGAAAGACAGAAATGTATCCTTTTCAGATTATAATGCAATAAAAATTATGTATAATAAATGGCCATGGAAAGATAGACTAAAAATTAATTGGAAACTAAATAATCCTAAAAAATGAGTGGGTCAAACAACAAATCATAAATAGAATGACAATGATGAAACAACATAGTTTAGGAATAGCTTAGGTATACAAAGCACAATAATAAGTGACCTTAGTCTCTTATGGGATGCAGCAAAGCAATTCTTAGGGGAATTTTTTTTTAATCTCTAATTGCTTACATGAATAAGGTGGAGAAAGAGAAGACCAATGAATTGGGCATGCAACTAAAAAAGCTAAAAGAAAAAGAAGAAATTAAAAATCCCCAATTAAATTCAAAATTAAAAATTTTGAAAATCAAAGGAGAGATTAATAAAATTGCAAGCACAAAAACTATTGAATGAATAAATAAAACTAGGAGCTGGTTTTATGGGGGGAAAATAATAAAATAGATAAACATTTGCTTAATTTAATTTTAAAAAATGAAAGAAAACCAAGATACCAGCATCAAAAATGAAGTCAATTCACCACTGATGAAGATGAAATTAAAGCAATAATTAAGAGCTATTTTCCCCAACTGTACACCAATAAATCTGGTAATCTAGTAAAATGGATGAATATTTATAAAACTATAAATAGCCTAGAAAGTAGAATACTTAAATAGACCCATCTTATTAAAATAAATTAAACAAGCCATCAACAAATTTCCTAAGAAAACATCTCCAGGACCAGGTGAATTTAAAAGTGAATTCTACCAAACATTTAAATGAAAATTCATTCCAATACTATATAAACTATTTGGAAAAATGGGTGAAGGAAGAATCCTAAAAATTTATTTTATGATGCAAATGTGGTGCTGATACCTAAACAAGGAAGATCTAAAACAAGAAAAGAAAATTATAGACCAATTTCCCTAATGAATATTGATGTAAAATTTTTGAATAAAATATTAGCAAAGAGATTACAGCAGTTTATTATGAGGATAATACACTATGACTAGGGGAAGTTTATACCAAGAATTCAGGGATGTTTGAATATTTGGAAAAATATCCGCATAATTGACCATGTCAACAACAAAACTAAAAGAAATCATATGATTATCTCAATAGATGCAGAAAAAGCTTTTGACAAAATACAGCACCCATTCCTATTAAAAACACTGGAGAGCAAAAGAATAAATAGAGTTTTCATTAAAATGATAAGCAGTATCTATCTGAAGTCATCAGCAAGCATTATATGTAATTGGGAAAAGCTAGAAGCATTTCCACTAACAAAGATGCCCATAATCACCACTATTATTCAATATTGTACTAGAAATGTTAGCTTTAGCAATAAAAGAAGAAAAGGAAATTGAGGAAATTAGAATAGGCAATGAGGAAACAAAACTATCATTATTTGCAGGTGATATGATAGTATACTTTAAAATCCTGGAGAATCAACTAAAAAAACTACTTGAAACAATTAACAACTTTAGCAAAGTTGCAGGGCATAAAATAGACTCACATAAGTTATCAGCATTTCTATATATTACCAAGAAAGCCTAGCAGCAAGAAATAGAAAGAGAAATTCCATTTAAAATAACTGTAGACAATATAAAATATTTGGGAGTCTATCTGCCAAGACAAACCCAGGACTATATGAACACAATTACAAAACACTTTTCACACAGATAAAGATGGATTGAAATAATCTGAAAAATATCAGTTGCTCATGGGTAGGCAGAGATAATATAATAAAAATGACAATTCTACCTAAATCAATTTACTTATTCACTGTCATGCCTATCAAACTACCAAGAATTATTTTATAGAACTAGAAAAAAATAATAACAAAATTCATGTGGAAGAACAAAAGGTCAAGACTATCAAGGGTGAAATGAAATGAAAAAATGCAAAAGAAGGCAGCCTAACCATACCAGATCTAATACTACATTATAATGTGGCAATCATCAAAATTATTTGGTTCTAGCTAAGAAAAAGAGTGGAGAATCAGAGGAATAGCTTTGGTACACAAGGCACAGTAATAAGTGACTATAGTAATCTACCGTTTGATAAACCCAAAGACTCCAGCTTTGGGAATAAGAACTCAATACTACTAAGGAAACTGGAAAATAGTACAGCAGAAACTGGGCATAGGCCAACATCTCACACCCTATACCAAGATAAAGTCAAATGGGTACATGATTTAGACATAAAGTGTAATAATATAAGCAAATTAGGAGAGCAAGGAATAGTTTACCTATCATATCTATGGAGAACAGAGGAATTTATGTCCAAATAAGAGATAGTGAACATTATAAAATGCAAAATGGATAATTTTGATTACATTAAATTAAAAAGGGTTTGCAAAAACAAAACTAATGCAACCAAAATTAGAAAGAAAGCAGAAAGCTGGGAAACAATTTTTACAATCATTTCTGCCTTATTTTTCAAATATATAAAGAAATGAGTCAAATTTATAAGAATACAAGTCATTCCCCAATTGATAAATGGTCAAAGGATATGAACAGCTTTCAGGTGAAAAAATTAAAGCTATCTATAGTCACATGAAAAATGCTCAATTTACTATTGATTAGAGAAATGAACATTTAAATAACTCTGAGGTACCACAGTCACACCTATCAGATTGGCTAATGTGACAGAAAATAAAAATGATAAACGTTGAAGATGTGGGAAAATTGGGATAGTAATGCATTGTTGGTGGAGTTGTGAACTGATCCAACCATTCTGGAGAGCAATTTGGAACTATGCCCAAAGGACTAAAAATCTGTGCATACCCTTTGATTCAGCAATACCACTGCCAGGTCTATATCCCAAAGAGATCATAAAAAGGGGGTAAAGGGGGTAAAGGACCCACAAGTACAAAAATATTTATGGCAGCTCCTTTTGTGGTGGCAAAGAATTGGAAATTGAAGGGATACCCATCAATTGCAGGGTGGATGAACAAGCTGTAGTATATAAATGTAATGGAATACTATTGTTCTATAAGAAATGATGGGCAGGAGGACTTCAGAAAAACCTGGAAAGATTTACTTGATGAGCTGATGGTGACTGAAGTGAGCAGAACCAGGAAAACATTGTACACAGTAACAGCAACATTGTACAATGATCAACTACAATAGACTTAGGTCTTCCAAGCAATACAATGATGCAAAACAGTTCCAAAAGACTTGTGACAGAAAATGCTATCCACACCTAGAGAAAGAACTAGTCTGAATGCAGATCAAAGCCTACTATTTTCACCCTTTTTTAAAATTTCTTGTAGATTTTCCCTTTTGTTCTCCTTCTTTTACAATATAACTAATGTGGAAATACGTTTAACAAGATTGTACATGTATAATCCATATCAAATTGTTTGCTGTCTTGTTGGGGAGGGGAATAAGGGAGGGAGAAAAATTTGGAACTCAAAATTTCACAAAAATGAATGTTAAAAACTGTCTTTACAGATAATTGGAAAAATACTATAAAGTTAAAAAAATACGGCATGGATAGAGAACTGGCCTCAAGTCAGGAAGACATGGGTACATGGCTTCAAGTACTACCTCTGACCTATATCGGATGTGTGATGCAGGACAATCCACTTAATAATTCTCTCACATCTCAAAACCTCATGATGCTCTCTGAGGCTATGAATTACATAATAGTTGCATGTCTGCATTGGAGAATGAAGTTTCCATGAAGGTCCTTCTCCTTTCCAAGGAAAACGCAACCCATCTTCTCTAACAGATTGCTCTTTCTATCATCATTACTCTCTTACTCATCTTCAATCTCTCCCTGGCAGCCGGCTGCTTTCCTACTACTTACAAACATGCTCATATCTCCCCCATTCTCAGAAAACTGTCATTTGATCGGTCCATCCCTAGTGGCTATCGTCCTATATATCTTCTCCTTTTTGTTGCAAATTCTTTCGGAAGTCCATCTATAATATGTACCTCCACTTCCATTCCTTTTGCTGTCTTTTTAACTCTCTAGTCTGTTTTCCAACTTCATCATTAATTAAACAGCTCTCACCAAAACTAAACTCTGTTAAGCAGTTAGGTAGTACAGTAGATAGAGGCCTGAGTTGGGGGTCAGGAAGATTTGAGTTGAAATCTTGCCTTATATACTTACTAGCTATATGACCCTGAGCAAGTCACTTAATCCTGTTTGCCTCAATTTCTTCATCTATAAATGAACTAGGGAAGGAAATGGCAAACCACTCCACTATCTTTGCAAGAAAACCCTAAATGGGGTCACAAAGAGTCAGACGTGACTGAACAACAACAATCTAAACTATTTCACTTGGTGAGCTCATCAGTTTCCCATGGATTCAATTATCATCTCTATGCAGATGATTCTCAGATCTATTTGTATAAAAGTTACTCTCTCTTGGCCTCCATTTTTGCATCTCCAACTTCCTATTGAACATCTCAAACTGAATGTCCCATAGATATGTTAAACTTAATATATCCAAAACTGAACTGATTGTCTCCTCCTTCCCCTACCAATAACAATAACAATAATAATAATAACAATAATAACAATAATCATCATCATCATCATCATCATCATCATCATCATCATCCTCCCCCTTTCCTAACTTCCCTATTACCATGAAGGCCCCCACAGGAACATCCTCCTAGTCACACAGGCTTGCAAGCTAGGTGTTATTTTCCACTCCTCTCTCTCATTCCCTCATAACCAACCCATCACAAAGTCTTATCAACTCTACTTTGATAGCTTTCTGCTATGTGGCTGGTAACCTCTGCTCTTCTGATATTGCCACCACTTTCATACAGGCCCTTACACCTCACACCTAGACTGTTGCAACAGCCTTTTGGTTGGTATACATGCTTGAAGTCTATCCCCCTTACACTCCATCTTTCACTCAGCTATCATATTAACTTCCTAAAGTGCAAGTCTGACCATGTCATATAGCTATAAATAAATTCCATTGATTTCCTATTAACTCCAAAATCAAAGAAAAATTCTCTTTTTGGCTTTTAAATCCCTCCATAACCTGGCCCCTTCCTACCTTTCCATCTTAGACCTTACTTCTCTTCACATACTCCGATATTTGGTGGAACTGTCCTCTTAGGTTGGCAGCCTAGTGTATAGTAGGTACTTAATATATGTTTGTTGATTTGCCTGAGCAATGACACAGAAATTGGAGATAGAGTTGTTTATAATAAACTGCAAGAAGGTCAATGTGTAAAAGAGAATAATGTATTAAAGTAAACTGGAAGGTCTTTAAGTGCCAAACAGGGGCATTTGTACTTTATCCCATAGTATAAAACAGAAGTTTGAGAGTGTCAGCCTTGTGTTTGAGAAATGCTAGTTTCACAGCTGTGTAAGTAGTGGTTTATAAAGGGTAGAGACTTGAGGCTGGGAGACCAATTAGGAGGCAATTGAAATAGCCCAGGTGAGAGGTGATGGCAGCCAGAACTGTGGTGGTATCTGCATAAATAGTAAAGGGATAGATATACGAGATTTTGTTTAAATCACTATGTTATGTTTATAGACATAGTCTACTTTCTCCTACTAAGAAATTCCAGGAGGCAATTTCAGTCAAAGGTCACAAACTAGAGTCTCAACCCATGTGATCCCATCTCTTGTACAACTGGATTCTAGCAGAAAAGAGAGAACAGGAATCCCAATTCGTGACCTAATTTACAAGTTAGGAGCTCCTTAGACGCTAGGATAAATTCATAGATTTAAAGCCGGGAGAGGGCTTAGAGTTTGTCTAGTGTAGGGGTGGGGGCTGCGGGGTGGAGGGGAACCTGTGGCCTCAAGGCCACATGTGGCCTTTTAGGTCCTTAGGTACAGCCTTTTGACTGAGTCCAAGTTTTACAGAACAAAGCATTTTATTAAGGGGATTTTTTTATGAGTGTTTGGATTCAGTCAAAGAGCCTCACTTGAGGATGTAGCAGACTACATGTGGCCTTGAGGCCACAGGTTTCCCATCCCTAAACTAGTGAAACTCCCTCATTTTGCAGATGAAGATAATAAGATTTGATAATAAATGTCTTATTAATGTCATACAGGCAGTTGGTAGCAAAGTCAGGATTTGAACCCATGCTCCTGAATCCAAATCCAGTGACTTTGCTCTGAACAGCACTGAGAGGTCTCTCTATTCAACTGGTCAGGCAACCTTCCTGTGTGTAATAACTTTATTTGATGTATCTTTGTCTCCCCCCAGGGCCTTAACCTTCCATAGCAGAGACTCAATAATTACTTATTTGTGAACTTTGGGATCATGGATTTAGAGTTGGGAGGGTCCCTCCCAACTTTAGAGGTTATCTAATCCAAACTTCTCATATTACAGATGAGGAACCTGAAACCGCAAAAGATTAAGTAACTCTTTTCCCACCATAGGAAGCAGTAAGTAGATCTGTGAAGCAAGCCCAGGTCCCCCATCTCCAAATAAATGAATGATCATTTCTCTGAAAACTGTAAGTGTATTTAAATACATACAAATTAAGTATGTCACATCACAGAGTCTTACTCATGAAATGTTTATGAATTGATGTGTATGGATACTTTCTTCTTTGGGGATAATAGTCTATATTTTGCTGTTTTACTCATAAGTGAAGACTATTTTGCTTTCTCCCTGATAAAACCTTCTTGAGAACTATTCAGGCCTGATACATAAAGCTTGAAAATTCTGGAAGGTGTTTTGTGTGAGCAAAGCTTGAGGTCCCAGTTGCCTACCTATTGCACTATTTACCACATCAGAGAAAATCACCATCACAATGGTCACCTGCCAGGTCCTTCTCAGAGGAGAGTTTGAGGGAAAATTATACAGCAAATTCATTCTGAGTGCTCAATTCAAAGTCCCACAGGCTTGAAAAATACCAACACCATAAATTGCAGATGAAAGGGGAATCACTGAGAACAGCTGAAGCTTGTAAACATGGTGCCAACATGCCAGCCCTCCTCAGCCTTTTCTCAAGGCAGGCTTCCTGGCTCAGTACTTACATTCCTAATGAAAATTGTGCTCTACTCGGTTTGCTGAGCTTTCAATTATGGAGATGAGCCAAGAAACTTAACTGACCACACAGCTTTCAGGAAGGTAGATTCCAAAATTAAGTAATCTAACTGTCTTTGGAGTTTAAGTGCTGTGAAATGGCTCTCTGGTTCTCAGGTTTACAGTGCAGTAGTGTGGCCAGTCTTACCCTACGCCTTCACAAACCTGCTGTTCCCATCAGGCAATTGTCTTCTGACTCGTGTCATGTGTTGTCTAGTCTCTGCATACTGTTTCCCTATCTGGAAAGCCTTCCAATGGCTTCCCTTCAAATGCCACCTCTGATTCTTACTACATGTCTTTGGGAAAGTCACTTAAGTTCTCTGGACCTCAGTTTCCCCATCTGTAAAATGGGAGGTTGGATTAGATAGCCTCTGAAGTTGCTTGTAGGCTTAACTCTGGCATCCTATGAACCTGTTCTGTCCCATAAGCCTTCTGTTATATGTGTTTTGTGCATGTGTCCATGCATGTATACATATGGGAGTATGTGATGTAGCCCCACTTACATGGCAAATGTATCAGGGTAAGGACTTCTATCTCTTTTATGCTTCTGCTCAGAATACTTTGTATACTTCCATAAGTACTGACTAAATGACTTTCAAACAGCTAACATATTGGAAGAAATATAAATTCATAGAATGTAGGATGTGAAGACTCCTTAGAGATAATCTAATACAAGTCCTTATTTTACAAATGAGGAAATATAGGACCTGAGTATTTAAGTAACTTGCCCAAGGTCATACAGCTAACTAGTGGCAAAGCTGGGACTAAAATTCCAGGTCTCCTGATTCAAAAACTACTGAATACCAGCCGATTCAAAAAAAAGAAGTAGGCCTGGCTTTCCGAACAGGCAGAGGAGGCAGCTGAATGCATGGAATGACTTAAGAGACCACAGTAAATCCTATTCAGTCCCCAAAATAACTCCCAGCCTGCTTAGCATTCCTGAAATTGCGCAACCAAAGATTCTTCCCTTTGGCTTAAACTGTTACTATTTAAAGAGTCTTATCCATCACTGACACTTGATGGAGATGAAGTAGTAGGTAGAGCCCTATACTTGAAGAAGAGAAGTCTGAGTTCAATTTTGACCTCAGTCATTTACTAGCAGTATGACCCTAGACAAGTTGCTTCAATTCTGTCTGTAAAATGGGAAAAAAATAGCACCTACATCCTATGATTAGTGTGAGGAAAAAACCAAGATAATATTTGTAAAGTGCTTTGCAAATCTTCAAGCACTGTATAAATGTTAACTATGTAAAATATTTTATGTTGATTAGATCCCTATGATAGAACAGTTTTTGATAGTGGAAGTGAGAGGGGCAGCAACAGAAAGAAGAAATCTTGAGGGATTAAGTAACTATTGAAATATCAGTGGGCCCCATATTGAGATCTTAAAGATCAGGACATTGAAATGTAAAAAAAGGAAGGCTACAGAAAGGAAAACCGTATATAGAGAAAGTGGAGGCTGTAGGAGACAAAGACAAAAAGCTGACTGCTTCACAATGTTGCATTGGTTTGACCCTGGAGAAAAGCATTAAGGCTGACCCCTTCTGTCACGATACATAATCTGCTGGGGGGGAGAGGGGAGAAGCTCGCATTTTGATAGCACTTTAAGACCTAGACATCTTACTTCTTATACCCCACCCCCACACACACACTAAACCACCCTTTGGGATAGGTAGTACGAATATAATTATTATCCTCACTTCAGGAATGAGGAAATTGGCCAAGCAAAACTGTGTCTTGTCACATAGTTGAGAAGTGTCAGAGACAGAATTCAAACACAGGTCTCCTTAGCCATGTCTCCCCTCTCCTTCTCAAGCTTCAGCATTCTCAAAGTCAAGAGAAGGCTAGTTTCATTTATATTTAGGGCAATGAGAAGATAAACTAGTAATAGCCTGCTATATGGTGGATGTATTTCTATAATCTATGCACTTGCCATGCCCATGCATACTAGTAGTATCTATGGACCCACAAGTGAATCATTCATATGGTCCAATATGAATTACACTAGGAAGGCCTACCTTCCCAAATCTACCAAATGTTGATACCCTAATGACCAGCCACCATGCTTAAAAATTTCACCTTTAGACAGGAAAATCTTTAGTTAAAGAATTAGCTTCATCTTCATGTCCTCTCTCTTTCACTGCCTGTTCTCTTTTCTCCTGCTTGAACATCTGTCTGCAATCTATAAATTCATTTCACATAATTGACATCCAAAATATCAGCCAAGGAAAAAAAAAGTCACAGGAATGGAAATTTTTTTTCATAGAACTAGAAACCAAAAGTTTTGTAAAAAGTGGGAAGATAGGGAGTAGAGGGAGGGGGGCACACTAAACTTTAAGGCCTGAATTTCTTAAATGGTCCCCTCAGCCTCTTGTTCTTCTCTACCTATGGAAATATGGCCTTAGGGTCAGAGCCCAATAAGTTAAACTATGAATTGGACATAACTTCTACATACGCACTTCATTCACCTTCTAGTTCATACCCTACCTAATATGTTGACCTTGAAGAGGATAGATGGACCTCCCAGGGCTCCAGTTTCTCAGCAAAATGGAAATAACAAACATTAAAGCAAAGCAAAGCCCGTTGAAAACTTGAAGGGCTAAACAACGATATGAAGGAATATTGAATTCTATCAATCAAAGTTGAACATAGCCTATGCCCATTTATTATTGCTTTTCAATTTCCAAAGTGGTGGTGAAATGGGATTTCCACTAATTTTTCAAGAACTTGAATCTGATTCTTATAATCCTTGGCTTTTTTTATTTTGCTGATATATTATAGGTATAATTTTTGTGTGCTCTGAGAGGCTCTCTGCTCTCAGGGCATTGCTGTATGTTATGGATAATTTATTTTCCCCTGCTATTATATTGTGTAAATTACCATGTTGGCAATATTTTAGCCTTTCATGCTTTGAATCAGTGCCCAGAATAATTCTAACAAGATTTTGATTCTCCGGAAGCACCCTCAAAGAAGCAAGCCCTCCATAATGCCTGAGTATTAATTTAAGCCTCAATTGAAAGGGACACCTCCTTCCTGTTGATCCTAGGGTATAGCCAAAGGGTAACTAATATTCATTTCCCTGAAGACAGCTATATCTGTTTCTATGGCCAGAGAAAAGATATGTCTATCACAGTTCTCAGAGTCCAAAGTTCTATATCTTATTGTCTTGGTTATTGTAGGACAATATAATAACCCATTTCCCATCTCTACTCCATTGCATATACTATCTCTGCCTAGAACTCTCTCCTACACACTTTTGTTTCTTGGAGCTCCTAGCTTCTTTCAAGGATCAGTTCAGGGACCATTTCCTACAAAATGCTTTTCTCAGTCTCCCCAAGTTGTCCATGTTAACCTATTTAGATTTAAAACTCTTTTGGAATTTATTTTGTATATATTTTATGTGGTATTTTCTTCCCATAAAATATATTTTCCTTAAGGTTAGGAACTATTCCATTTTCGTCTTTATATTCTCCCAAATTTAGTACAATGTATAACATCTGCATTTAATGTTTGTATTTAATAAATGCTTAATTACATGGAATGATATGCAATGGAATGAAATAGAGTGGCATGGAAGGGAAGGTAATAACCTAAAAAGACAGGATACCATCGTGAATTGGGTACTGGCCATATAATCAGCAAAAACAAAATGCAAATCTCAACACTGACAACAATAGCTGAATAACCCTGGACATAGGATTTAGCTCTTTGTAGCTCAAGCAACTTCCCAGTGTTTATGTACTATTGTCATACATAGACTGCCACCTGTATTAGTGGAAGGATTTACCAGCACAGGACTCTTCTGTGCTAAAAAACTCATAGTCAATAAGGCAACAAGAATTTATTAACAAAGTCATACTCAATAAAACAATAAGCACTTATTAAACACTTACTACTACCAAACACTGTGCTAAGTTCTGGCCATACAAAGAAAGACAAAAGATAGTCCCTGCTCTCAAGGAGTTCACAATCTAATGGGTAAGAAAATGAAATTAACTAGGTTCAAAGAAGATATATAAATGTTAACTCAAGGGCTAGTCTCAGAGGGAAGGCTCTGAAACTGAGGAGGAAGGGAGAGTTTTCTTTTAGAGTGGGAATTTAGTTGAAACTTGAAAGAAGACAGAGAAGGTAAAAGGTGGAGACAATGATGGAGAGTGTTCTAGGCAGGAGAAACAGCCTGTAAAAATACTCAGAGTTAGGAGACGGAATATTTTGTATAAGGAACAGTAAAGACATCATCACTACTGGATCAAAGAGTACATGGGAAGAAGTAAGGTATAAGAAGGATACACTTGGAGAAGAGTAAGGATATAAAGAAGTCAGATTATTAAGGGCTTTAAAAGCAATACAGGATCCTGTAGGTACTCGAGAGCCAAGGCAATCTATTGAATGGAGATGTGACATAGCCAGACCTCAACTTAAGGAAGGTCAGCTTGACAACTTCAACTCCTCCCTTCATATTAGGGGATTTTACTATATACATTAATACTACCTCAAGTAGCCTAACCTCCAGATTCCTAAATTTACTCATTTCCCATGACCTATTCCTCCTTTCCACCACAGCTACATACAGAGATGCTCATACTTTTGATTTTGCTAACACACACAACTGCTCTACATCCATGTTCATGAACTCTGAAATTCCTTTATCTGATGATAATTACTTATCTTTCTACCTCTCCTCATGACTTAAAACTCCAAATCCTCTTATTTGTCCTCTTTGCAGACTCCAAAACTTCCATCTCTCAGTTGTTTCTAGCCCATCACTCCAGCACTGGCTATACTCTCTTCTCTTCCCTATTTTGACCCTTAGTAAATCAGTCCAACTCTACACTCTCTTCTCCCCTCCAGTCCCTTGCCCCCTCATCCAATTAAAATCCTTGTCTTGTCAAATCTCAACCTAGGACCACCCCTACAGTCCCCTGCTTTCACCTCTCTTCAAGTGCTGCTGAGCAAATCCATAGAAAATCATGAAACCACAATGACCCAGCCATCTACAAATATATGTCACAAAACTTCAATTCAGCCTTCATTGCTGTAAGACAATCTTTTTACACCTCTGTAATTAACTTACTGTTCTACTCACCACAATGGCTCTTCCAAATCTTTCATTGCCCCTCATTTCCAGTTTCATATATCATTATAGATCTGAAACTCAATGTCCTATAGACACTTTAAACTCAATATGTTTGTCTTTCTCTCAAACCACCACTCTCTCTAACTTCTCTATTACTGTGGATCCCACCATCAATCCTCGTCACCCAGGCTCAAAACTTACTTGTTATCCTTCACTCTTTACTCTTTCTCTCCCTCTTATCCAATCAATTTCCAAGATTTATTGACCCTACCTTCATAGTATCTCTTTTATTCACCCCCTTCTCTCCTCTGATGCTGCCACTAGTCTGGTGCAAGCTTTTATCACCTCACACCTGGACAACTGCAAGCACCTTCTGGGTGATCTCCCTGAATCAAGTCTCTCTCCAGTTCAAGTCATTTTCCATTCAACTCTCGAACTGATCTTCAAGTGCAGTCCTGCACATGTAAAATGTGAAAATTCATATTCAGAACAACTTTATGATCTGAGACAGCTGTGTTATAGTTTCATAAGAACTATATTTAGAATCAGAGTGCCTGAGTTCAAATCTCAGCTCTGATACTTATTACTTTTGAAATTTCGAACAAATAACTTTAACTTTGCTAGCTCTCAATTCCCTTATCTGTATAATTAGAGGGTGAAAATAGATAATTTCTAAGGTCCTTCCAATTCTAAATCTCATGATTCTATGACTCAGAGATTATAAACCCATAGAAATAGATTTCCTATGGATTTACATGTCCAAAATGATTAGTCATGCCTCCATTCACAGGAATGAGGTACTTCTCCAAGTGATGACCCCAATTCCCATTATGCATTTCACAGAGGGAAACTGGATACTTCCCAGTTACACTGTCCCAAAGATAGAACTTAAGGGTCTACTCCATCTTTTCTTTAGGATACTCTCAAAAAGAATTTTCAATAGCTATCAATAGGCTTTGTATCTCTTTGATTCCTGTCTTAAACATGACATGGGCCATCATTTTCAAAAAGAATGGTAGAGGGAGAGTTTTCTCCCCTCTTCTACTTCTGTAGCCTATTATAATATTTGAGATTGTTAAAGACAGAAGAATTTCAAGTATGTTCTACCTCATTCTCTTAAGTAGCTCAAACCTTCCATGGTAATAATTCAGAAACTTAGAAAGGTAAGCTTACACCTTTAGTCTTCAGGGAGAGAGGTATAAAACTCCACAAAACTCTGGGATGCACCAAAGCCACATTAAAATTTAATTGAGAAGTATTTAACAAAATAAAAAAATGTAATACAGATAATGTTAATTTGAGGTTTTCTAAGTCAACACACAGCCAATAGGCAACAGTTTCTATTTAAATTTGACTATTCAAATTTCTATTTATTTTTTTTCTATTTAAATTAACAAGATTGGTCAAGTGTAATCAGCAGAATGTAAACTTCCTGCAGGAAGCTTTTACTTACATTTTTGTATTTGTATATACACTTTTATATTACACTTTTGTATTTGTATGTACAGTACCTACAATAGTACCTGGTATGTGGTGGGTGTTTAATAAATATTTACTGATTAATACATTCAGCAGTTATGTAGAAGAGTTGATTCCTTTCCACCTCTACCCCCCAACTAATCATAATGGTTAGAGCAGTCTTTTAGAACAGCCCTTTTTAAACTGTGGATTGTGACTCCATGTGGGGTCACAAAAAATTTAGCAACAGTAAAAGGTTTCTGAACATGCAACAACCAAAAAATAATTCAAAATCAAACCCATAATGAATCTGAGGTGTTTCTGACAGTGCTTGCCCATGTTGCATAATGCAACTTCACTGCAGTCTTGCTTCTGAACACAAAGCATGTGCACTTTGCACTGGGTATGCCCTCAGGCCACTCAACACCAATGAACACTGCCAAAATACAAAAAGCCTAAGAAGCCCTATTTTAGAATATCGTGTTCAATGGTTCATCTCATCTGAGCCACTTAGGTTGGATCTCTTGTTTAGCCACAGATTGCAGTTCTAACAGTATTAAACCACCTTTCAGGTTATGTTGTTAGTCACCCAGGTATTGCTATTAAAAGAAATCTATCTTCAGTCCTGGAAAACTATTTAGATGAACCTGGTTATATGATGAGTCAAAAGCAACACTATGATGCATGAATAACAATATTCTTTCATCTACCATCCCCACAGGAACTAGTACATGGTGAATAGGGGGGAGGACCCCCTCAGGGAGAGATAAGGGGAGGAAAAGTGGAAAACAATTCATTTAACCTTATAATAGATTGAATAGTTCAGTGCATCAAGCTCTAAGATTAGAGTCAGAGCACCTCTCTGTTACTACTAGGGTAGCTTTGGCCAAGTCACTTTACCTCTTTTGATCTCAGTAACCTCATCTATAAAATGAGATGGCTAGCCTAGATAATCTCTAAGGTCGCCTTCTTCTCTAAGTCCCATAATCCTACTATTATTGAAAGAAATCTCAGAGCCCTATCTTCTTGACCCTGACACATTTTCTCAGGCTGAGTCTAGTAGACATGTGGAAATGACTAGTTGTTTCTTTGTTTCTTTCTGCTTTAAATACACACACACACACACACACACACACATGAATATGAAAGACTTTTTTCCCCTTACCTCCATTCTAGCTGAGGTTACAGTTCTTTATCTTTTCAGCCCAGGACCTAAGATATTTTAGTTTACGGTATTTAATTCAAGGTTAATCTCTGTATAAAACCTCAAAGGAAAACTTAATTCTAAAAACGAAGTTATTTCAATCATTAGGGCAGGCAGTATGCTGCAGTGGAAAGTTTACTGACTTTGGAGTCAGAAGACCTGGGTTCAGAATCCTACTTCTGACACTTACCTTTGTAACTTTGGACAAGTCAATTCATCTCCCTAGACATCAATTTTGTCATCAAATAAAGAGTTTAGACTTGATGGCCTTTGAGGTCCTTTCTACCTTTAAATCTATGCTCTTATTATTATATTCATTCATTCTTTTATTCAACAAATCTGTTGTCAATATGTAATGCATACCATCTCCCTCACCTTTGGAATATCTTTTCCCCAAAATTCTTTTCAGTTTATTTTTCTTTTAGTTAAGCCTACTTTTTTTTATCTCTCATGCTACTGTTGAGGAATACAAAAGCTGTTTGAGATGGGGAGGAAAAAAACACTTAGAAGTGCTGTTAAATTTCTTCAACTCTTCTAATGAACTTAATAAGCTCCCCAGACACATCTTACAAAGTAAAGAAATCTTCAAAAAATATTAAAGTAATTTTGTTTTCTCTAGTGGTAAAGAGCATTCTAGGTGATTGGTAAGATACACCATCAATATTACAAATGTTCTGTTAACACTGAAAGGAAAATCACAAGAGAAAACACTTATTCACTTTGATGTCTTTTAATATGTTCAAAAGTGATTCCATTACAAAATTTTTCTTCAGTACATTTATTTTAAGTTTTCACATCAGGCTTCAATTGAAAACTTTTCTCTGTTTTCACAGGATAAGTGAATCTCAAGAGTAGGAAGGTACTTCAGAAACCATCTGATCCAACATGAAACCTTACTACAACATTCCAGCTAGAGACAGAGCTAGGACTTCCTTTTGCCCAGGATAAATTCAAAAGAGGAGTGAGGTGAGATGAAGTAAGACAGAGAAGACAGTCTACCTTAATTTGTAGTTGTGCTAGGAAAGGGCATGGTCTGTCCATCAAGAAGTCTATTCCACATCCTTAATCCCCCAATACTCTGGAGAAGTCAGCATGGGGTGGAGGTAGAAGATAGGGAGGGGTGGCTATGAAGGAAAGCAAGCCTGGGAGAGGAACGCTGTGGCAATGAAACCCTTAATATGGTGTTGTAAGCCATGAAAGTAAGCAGGAATAGTCATACCATGTAGCATGAGTCAGAGCACTAGAGGTCTATGAATGGAAGGATGTAGTACCTCTCATACCATTGGGCAAAGCCTTAGATGTCCAAACCTAGTTATGGCTCTTTCCCCAACTAAAGGTCCTACATCCTTTGTCTGAGGATGTTCAATAATAGGAAATACACTACCTCTTTAGTCCATTCCACTTTTGGCCTGCTATATTTATTAGTAAGCTTTTTGACTAAAGGAAAAGATTTCTCTGAATTGCCAACATCAGCATAAAATATTTATTGTATACCAAATATCTTTAGCAATTGTGTTATGTACTCAGATTGTGGGACATATGTCAAATCATCAGAGTTTTATCTTTAAACACATAAAACTCTCTAGAATCCCAGAATAAATATCAGATTTCCAGGCAGAAGATCATTTTATTCTAGCCTTATATTACATATCCAAAATGAAAATTCAGCGTAAGAGGCCACTATTAAATTGGATTGATTATAGTGGCCAAATTTATTCAATAATTGCTCCACTCTCCATTTTACTGCTTCTGTGTAGACCAGGCCTTGACCCTTTCCTATACCTGGTCAGAACTTTTTCCTGTACTTGGTATTGTGCCTGTTCAAGTTATTGTTCTTTACTGGCCCCACCCCACTACCCTGTCTTCTCACCCCCTACTACCTCTAGCTGGCAAATAGAGAATGATAAACTAAGTGCATAGACAATTGTCCTCAGGACCCTGATTCAACAGAAAGTGAAGGTCTCCTACTGACTAGGACCATGAATAATACACAGCAGTAGGAAATCAACAACATTTCCTGAGCACTAATTTTCAACAAGAAGATTCAACAAGCCAATCCTATGCTTATTCTAGTGGTCATGGTGTCCTACCTCACTTGGTGGAAATGCTCAGGAAGTTTCAAAATTCTATATGGTTCTCAGAGCATCATCAGCACTCTATCTCCCAGTTTCATATCTCTCTGGGTTATCATGCTGACTCATTATCTAAAGAGTATGGATCACTGTGGATTTTTGCAATAAGACCTAGGTTCAAATCGCACATCTATGACTTACTAGCTGTGTGATCTTGAACAAATTACTAACTATCTTTCAGACTCAGTTTTCTTATTTGTAAAACTAGCTGGCTGAACTGGATGGCTTATAATAAGGCACCTTTTAGCTACTAATTCATGCCTTAGTTATTCTATTTAATCAGGATTAGATTTCAAACCTCTGCCCTTACTTCTTCCTTAAACTTGCTGTATTTTACTCTGCCTGAGTCCCCCTGAGCCTCATGCCACAGTTTAGCTTAATGAATAGAGTTAACTTCTCCACAAAAACCACGAGGTACCCTTATTATGCTGTGTTCAACTTTTTAGGCTTGACTTAGAATCATTCAAGGTAATAAACAATTCTTAATAAAACATCTGTATTGCTTCATACCGACAGTTTATCCCATACCCAGACATCTCCTGAATGTTATAGAACTCCAAGACTTCTAAGGAATGCATATCTCAGCTCTTAGGATTGTCCCTCTTATAAGAAGCCAAAGCAGTGGTAACTGCTGAGCTCACATTCAACTCATGCTTTCAGCCAGCAGGGCTCAGTCACTGGATAAAGGAAAAGAAATCCTAGATCTGGAACCTCAGAAATTATGGATGCAGGATTGAGAGTGAAATGGAGTGCCTAAGGGTAGGGGACTGCTCCATTTCCTCTGCTATTGATTAGTTCATCACAGAGCAAGGGAAGTGACTCCATCACTTGGCCCTAGCAAAGGATCAGGCTCCCAGTCTATCTTTCCTTCCCTCCCTGATCTAAGCTTGACTTTTTGAACAAGACTCTGGGGCCAGATCAGAGGCACTTCCTCCTCTCTTATCCCCTTAGCTACGGAAATAGAAGCGGAGTAAAGTTGTTACTAACTGTAGGTCAATCTTTGTACCAAGCACATTCTAGATGTACTTCTTCTACACTTGTCACGTTTTATGTTTCATCATATTAATCAACTACTCATCTGTCTTATCTCCTCCACTTCATTATGAACTCCAAGACAACAGGGATTTTACCCAGATTATCTCCTATTCCTCCTCAATGCCTATGTTGCAACATAAATAAATGCAAACATAATTGAATTAATGTAGTAGGGCAGCAAAGAAGTGATAGACTTCTTTTGAACTGCATTACATGAAGGAATTAAGTAGAGAATACCCATAGTTAGTCAGTTTAGTAAATAAGCATTTATTTAGTACCTAATACAGGGATAGGGAACCTGAGGCCTTGAGGCCATATGTGGCCTTCTAGATCTTTAAGTGTGGCCAAATTTGTAAAATTTGGATTTGATCAAAAGGCCATACTTAAGGATCTAGAAGGCTACATGTGGCCTCAAGGCTACAGATTTCCCATCCCTGAGTCCTAATATGTTGTAGACACCATCAAGTATTGAGAATACAAAGAAAGGCAAGACAGTTTCTGCTCTTAGAGTTCACGGTCTAATAGGACATACAACACATAAACAGTGTTGTTCAAACCAAGATATTGACAGGATAAATTGAAGGTAGTATCAGAGTGAAGTGATTAGCGTTAGGGGAAATTTGGAAAGGCTCCTTGTAGAAGGTGCAGTTTTAGCTGAGACACAGAAGTTATTGTCCAAATTCACTAAATTGTGAGTGCTAGGAATGGGGGAAAAAATCAAAACTTTTGAAAGAAATTAAAAATTTACATCAAATTGTTTTCTAGCTCCTCTCAACTAATTTTCTTGCAAGTAGTAAGTGCTCAGTTTTTTGGTTAATTGATCATTTGACAGCACATGGAAACCGTAAAGAGAAATGAAACTATTTGGGAGGGTAGGGAGTCCCTGCACACCATGAAGGCAGAAAACAAAAGTCAATTTGTGGTCTATACCCTAGATAATAAAGCAATGTTCTAGGAGCAATCAGGTGTTTGCCAATAGCACAATCCATTCAACCCAGGGAGCGGGATGTTCTCTTTCTTGAATGAATTAAGGCAGTTGTCAGAAATCTTTCTCCTCTGTAGGAAGCCCTGGAAGGTAGCTGCAGTCCCTCTCTGATACCGCATCATGGTACTGAAGCAGCAATTAGTGAAGTGTCTGTACTCTCTGCGTGGGCCTTGCATAGCAACAGATCAGAGAGTCAAAGCAGGGATCCTGGCAAACAGCAGGGAACCTCAGTGGCAGTGAAGTGAATTGGAAAACTCCTCCATCTGTCCCAGTCAGAGTGGCTTCTAGCTGTGCCAAACTCCTTTCATCATGAGTCATTATCTGTGGGAGATTGGGCAACAAGTATGAAGGGAACAGTTTTGAACTGAGCCTGCAAAAGGGAAGAATCAAAGGTGTAATATTTTCCAAATAAGTGCATCCCTAATGTGAGTGAATGTTCAGCCGGAGCCTCTGACATAGAAGGTAGAGAGGGGGCTGTCAAGAACTTCTAAGCTGGGCAGCAGAAGAGAGATATCACTTTCTCAATCATATTCAGCAGTTGACTGAACAGCCATTACATCATCTGTCTCCCATGGCAGAACTAGCCTTAGAAGAGTAGGCCACTAGCATTTTCCAGAAATTACCACTCCCAATACTAGCAACCTAAGTACATTAATATAGCTTCCAAAAAAGTTTACCACATAGAAGCATTGGTAATAAGAGTCTATGCCTCTCTGATCATACTTCTGGCTTTTCTTCCCCAATTTAGATCAACTCTTCAAGAACCATCTATCTTATGAAGGCTTCTCTGAAGAATTTCAATCCACAAGGATCTTATTCCTTCTAAAAGTTTTAAAGCATTGAAAGCCTAACAATATATTTTTACATGACCTTACTGTCTTGCTTTTCTACCTCCCTCCCTCCTCCTACTACTAACATGTCACTATAGTCTAATGTCCATCCTGTTATTGTTCAGGTAGTTGCTCAGCAGCTTTTCAGTCATGTTTGACTTTTCATGACCGCATTTGTGGTTTTATTGGCAAAGAAACTAGAATGGTTTTCCATTTCCTTCTCTGACTCATCTTACAGATTAGGAAAGTAAGGCGAACAGAATTAAGTAATTTGTCTGGTGTCTGAGGCCAGATTTGAACTCAGGAAAATGAGTCTTCATGACACCAGACCCCACACTCTCTCCGCTGTACCATTTAGCTGCCTATTTGTTCCCTAAATCCATCCTATTTGTTCAGAACATTGCATATCTTCTTAAGTGAGATACATAATGAATCAAAAGTTTGGACTATCTATCTATGTAGAGAGTGAAAGTACACAAAGTATGATACAGTGGAAAGAGAGTTGGAATTGGAATCTGAAAACCTCAGTCCAAATTCCACTCTTGTGTCTTACTACCTTGAGACCCTAGGCAATTCACATAACTTCTTTAGGCCTTGGTTTGTTCATTTGTAAAATGAAGGCATTGTGGACTTTGAGGTTTCTTCCAGGGCTTGAACTATAATTCTATGAAAAATGTCCAGGCACACGTGGTTGATGGTTAACCAATAGGGCTCATTCATCAATATGTATATATATTAAACTCCAAATGGAAAATGAACTCAACAGTTAAACAGGCAACTAAGGGGCCCAGTGAATAGAGAACTGGAGCTGGAGTCAAAAAGATCTGAGATGAAATTCAGTCTCACACACTTAGATGTATGACCCTGGGAAAATTACTTGATCTCTATGACTCAGTTTCCTCATCTGAAAAATGGGGATCACAATAGCACCTGTCTCACAGGGTTATTGTGAGTATCAAATAAAATAACATCTGTAAAGCACTTAGAACAGCTGGGCATAGTGTGGTGCTCTATAAATGTTTATTCCATTGCCTTCCCCTTAAACAGGAGGGAAGCAGGTTGTATTCACTTTTGGGAAACTACAAACATCTTTTAATAATCCCAAGCTTTTCTTTCAACCTGGAAGCAGCTAGGTGGCACAACAAATAAAGCAATGGGCCTTAAGTCAGGAAGACCTGGGTTCAAATTTAGCCCAAGATATTTAACTAGCACCTGATCCTGAGCTAATTACTTAATCTCTTTTGAACTAAACTTCCTCAATTATAAAATGGGGACATTTATGGATCCTGCCTCACAAGGTTGCTGTGAGGAACAACTGAGACAGTGTTTATAAAGCACTTAGCACACGGTAAGTGCTTAATAAATGCTTGCTCCCTTCCTTTCCCATTTGAAATCAAAGCCCATCTTCTTAAAATCAACGTTCTCTTGTGATATTGACCATCTGGAAGTCATGGAACATTGCAGCCTGGAAAGAATGAAAATGAGAACCACCTAGAGGCCAATGGAGAACTTCATGGTAGATATAAATATTGCACTAAAACATTAAAATAAAGAAATTGCACAGGAGAAACAGTGTTAGGGATATTGTTTAAGAAATGTATGGGCAGCTAGGTGGCATCTTCCTGAGTTCAAATCTGGCCTCAGATATCACACTAGTTGTGTGACCCTGGGCAAGTCACTTAACCCTGCTTGCCTCAGTTTCTTCACCCGCAAAATGAGCTAGAGAAGGAAATGGCAAACCACTCCAGTATCTTTGCCAAAAAAAAAAAAATGGGATCATGACTAAAACAACCAAACAACAACAAATGATCAAAAAAGATGAACTGACAGGACAAGAGAAGTTGTGGCTAACTCGTGGACAACCACTGGGCTCCATTGATACCCTCATGATGTCAAGAGACTGTAAGGAAGGCCCCTACTGTGTTGGCTGGACCCCTTTGGGGAAACAAATGGGAGGACCTGGATAAGAGTAGCACAGGATGGGCAGGTATCAGTGGATTTCAATCTGCATCATTGTAAAGAATACCCAAGTTAATGAGATCACAGACCCATCAGAGTATTAAAGTATGCTGGTATTCACAGTTTTAAACAGTGAGATTCCAAACTGCATTCCCATACTTCCTTTATGTAAGCTATGTTACAGTCAAACAGCAACATTAGTTGTCCCCTGCTATCATCCTCTGGGTAACAGAGCATACATAGCAATTCATACAACACATAACAAAGCCCTGGGGAAGCTGGCAAGGGGGAAACCAATAGTTACTTGAGGCTAAGTGGGAGCACAGGCTGTACTCATCTGACAACAGAGGCAGCAAGGTGGAACAGTAGATAGAATGACTGAGTCAAGACAGACCTGAGTTCAAATCCTATCTCAGATATTAACTGTGTGACCCTGGGCAAGTTACTCAGTTTCCTCATCCACAATATGAGAATAATAATTGTACCTACCTGTTATGAGTAACTATTGTTGTGAGAATGAATTATTTGCAAAATGCTTTGCAAACCTTAAAAGCTGTATAAATGTATAAACACTATTGTACTATAAGAAATGATGAACAGGCAGACTTCAGAAAAAACCTGGCAAGACTCGTATGGTCTGATGCTGAGTGAAGTGAGCAGAACCAGGAGAACGTTGTACGCAGTAACTGCCACGTTGAGCAATGACTAATACTGATAAACTTAACCCTTCCCAGAAATACAAGGATCTAAGACATCTCCAAAGGCCTCATGATGGAAAATGCTATCCACATCTAAAGAAAGAAAAATGGAATTTGAATGCAGATTGAAGCATACTATTTGCTATTTTTTTTCTGATATGTTCTGTTTCCTCTTTTTAGTGATTCCTCCTATTGGTTCTAATTCTTCCTTACAACATCACTAATGTGAAAATATGTTTAATAGGGGCCAAGTAGGTGGTGCAGTGGATAGAGCACCGGCCCTGAGGTCAGGAGGACCTGAGTTCAAATCTGACTTCAGACCAAACACTTGACACTTGCTAGCTGTGTGACCCTGGGCAAGTCACTTAACCCCAATTGCCTAAGAAAAATGTTTAATAGGAATGTATATGTATAGCCTGTATCATATTGCACTCTGTCTTAGAGAGGAAGGTGGGAAGGAAGGTAGGGAGGGGGAGAAAAATTTTAAACTCAAAAGCTTATGGAAGTGATTGCTGATAAATCAAAATAAGTAAATTTTTAAAAGGTGCATAAATGCTAGCTATTATTAATAATTCCCAGGCATATTCAGAAGCATCGAGAGTCTCTTCTGATGCCAGTGACTAAGTAGGAGTGGTAGTAGGACCTGGCTTCTGGAATTGGGAAGTCAGTATGTGGAGTGAGAGAATTAGTTCTTTGATGTCTGTGCATAAATCAGCAGAAGGACTGAAGGAAAAAGTAAAAAGAGAGTGCGATAGAGTCAGTTTGGCATTGTGAGAGACTTGGGAAGTTTAGAGTCAACTAGGTGTTGACTATCTATGGGAGAGAGTGAATAAGGGTGTGTGAGGAGGGGACTACTAAAGGGTTGAATGACTCTAGAGTATCCAGCCATGAGCCTTGATATTTGAGGGAGAGTAGAAATAGCGAATATCTTGGCTTGCATGAACACTGTTGCACCTCATCTGTACATCAGACATTGAAAGACTATATGCACATTCTGGATCTTACTATCCTCCCAAGCAGTAAATAAGTTGGAGGTAGCAGTGATGAGAAAGCCCAAACAGATTTGGTACATAAAAAGGCAGGTAGGTGGTACAGTAAAACTGGAGTCTAGAAGACTTGAATTCAAGATCCTGGGGAAGTAACTTAACCTCTCTCTGCCTCAGTTTCCTCATCTATAAAATCTGGATAATGATAGTAGCTACTTCATGGGATTGTTGTGAGGATCAAATGAGATAATATTTATAAATCGCTTTGCAAATCATAGAGTACTACAAATGTTAGGTATTATTATTTTAGCTTTTATGACAAATTTCTCTACCCCCACATGGGAACAGAGAGGAGACAAAAGTAGATTGATATATTAAGGCATGACTGAAGTCAGCAGTAATAGCATAATTTCTAGTGAATGTCCATAAGTAAGGTTATGATACACAGAATGATTCCATCTACGTCTATTGACAATGAGGGAGAGCATATAGTAGGTATTTTAAGTGCTTATTAATATTTGAATTTAACATTTCCATTACAGATAGATCAGCCTATTTTTGAAGAACCCTTCACTAACATTCTGCTCTGAAGTCTAATCATGACATGGAGGTTGCCCTGAATTTTTGTATATTAATCAAGCAGAGGGAAAGCTTTTTCAAATACTGCCAAGTTGGAAAGACTCCAAGTATGGCCCCAGTAATGGATTGTGTATCATTAGCTTCAGGACCAGTCCAGTTCAATTTGAAAGTTCATAAGTTGACCACCAGGTAATGAACTGTTCGGTCAAAACAACCCATTAAGACATCTACTAAGGTATAGAAGGGTAACTATAAGGTTTTGTGAAGGAAGAGTCCCACATCAATGAAATAATGCAGCTTTTAATGATGAAGTATAATTATAGAATATATATTTTATTAATGTCTGCTTTTTTTAAATGCATAGCTTTTTGTGAAGCAAATTTGATTTTTATTTCCTTAGAAATGTTATCAATTATAAAGTTTTAGAATTTGAAATGTCTTTAAAGAATAGCTAATCAATGAGTTCTTAACCTTTTGTTTCTTTTCTTTTCTTCTTTGCATAAGGGACCCCTTTTGCAGGCTAAGGAAACCTATAGACCCTTTCTCAGAATAAAATTTTTGAATAATTGATAGACGTGCTAGATTTCAATTAGAAGTTGGTAAAAAATAATGATGTATTTTTTTCCCATACAAATTCACAGACTACCTGAAATGTATGTTAACTGCAGGAGAAGAACTCACGCATAATCTAGTCTAACCTCATTTACAGATTGAGAAATTAAGACCCAAAGAGGGGAAGCCACATTTCATATCTTATAAATGGAATTCATGTGCTTTCACATTTTAAACGTATTTGTTAAGGATATAAAGTACATAACTTAAGGAATTTCTGAGTAGGTAACCTACCAATGTCCTAGTAATTAGCCAATGATATGTGACACAATGATATGCCAAATAACTCAGATTAAAAAAAAAACTCAAAGATGCTTAAGAATCAGCCTTAAGAAGTATAATTTCTGTGGCATGCCCTATTTGTCTAATTCATTTTTCACAACCAGTATTTCTCTGTCAAATGGTTTAAAATGAAATAATATTTTTACAATATTGTTGTGAAGGTGTTGTTACTGCTTCCACCTTCAGGAAAGCTTGAACTTTGAACTGTTTCTGCAGTCTTGGGGATCAGTTTGCCCTGAGCCATCAATATCCTTTCACCAGATGGTCATGTTGCCAAAAGCAAATATTGTAATACGTCCAGACAGGGTTGAAGGTCTCATTTTTGTCAAAAAGTATAGTTTATGGTTGTAAAACAAGTAAATAATAGTGATAATAATTATTATTGTTGTTGTCATATTAGTATTAGTGTAACACAAAAGAAATTTAAACCATGTGGGAACAGGATGAGGAAAGTCTTCACTGTAATTCCATCTGCCATTGTTCCAAAGATGATCTGGGACATGCCAACACGACAGCATACAATGAGCACATATACCAGTACTCTAAATCAGTTCTAAAAAGCAGTTATCTAGCCATATATTAAATATGAAAGAATAATAGCATTACAAAGAATCCTTGGACCATTTCTTTCTGAACTCTATCAAAAAGGAAGAAAAAATGAGATAGTAGCAATTAATAATAGTTGTCCACATGCATAGAGTGTTTGCAAAGCAGTATAACATAGAACATCTCATTTGATCCTAGCAACAATGCTGGAGTTCCTGTAAAATTATCCCCATTTTACAGATAAGAAAACTGAGGCTAAATTCTGTAATCTGCAATTTTGCCCTCCAAAGTAGGTCACCCTGAAAATGTGTTCTGAAGCTTTACCAACAAAACTTTTTCATAAACACCCAGTAGTATAAGTTGCTATGCTCTAGAGAGGAACTCAGCAGATACAAGAGTTTAATCTTCAAATGACAAAGATGCTCTTGTCATTAAATGATGCCAGATTCGCTAAATTACAGTTTCCAAGGAAAAAAGAAGAATCAAAAATTCTGCAAAGCGTTTAAAATCTATTTCTAACTACACTGCAGCTCACCTCACCCTAATTATCTGTGGTGTGAATATTTCTGATCTCAAATTTGTTTAGGAGAAAAAGGGGATGGGAGGGTAAGAATTTCCATAGTGATTACCTTGCAACCAGTTTATATTGACTTCTGCAAAGAAAAAAGTTTACTCTCTAACTTTCTAGATAAAGTTCTCTATGTATATTTGCCTTTACATTGTTGGAGATCCAGTCATGTCGGACTCCCTCTGAAACCCTAAAGAAAAGAGCCTAAAACTGTCAGAGCTTGATCACAGTCAGAGATCACTTAGCCTCCTATCTTTCATTTCCATTAAGAATCCTCAATTTTCCTGGATGCAGTCATGGATCTTGCATATAAAGATTCTGAAGTTCAGATTCATTGCAGATGGAAAAAAAGGAAAAATGCTTTTCAGAAACATAAAACCCGCTGCAAACAACAGAAAAGTAATGTGTAGGGCATGCTTGGTTTGAATTTTAGTTCTGCATAGCTTTGCATAAAAGGAAAAAAAGGGAATTTGCGAGCATTAGAGACAAGACTACCGTACAAAATTAACTCTATCCTTCTAGCCCAGGAGAAAGAGCTCATACTTTTAAAAGGCTGTTCTCTTAAAATCCCAATTTCATCTTCTTGTGCATCATTTTTCAGCAATACCTTGTCAATAATAAATCATACACCCAGTAGATACTGAGTGTCTATTTTGTGCTTTGATCTCTGCTAAGCAGAAGATACAAAATAGAATTTAAACCCCCTTGATGGCAGAAACTATTTTTTTTTTTGCTTTATATCCTCAGCACCTAGTACAGTGCCTTACCCATAGTGGGCATTTAACAAATCTTCCATTAAATGCAGTCAATATGAAGTACCTCCTGGCTTTAACTTGGCTTACAATGGAGATTATTATAATGGATGGAGAGCAGAGTAAGCTAACACACATGCCAAAATCAACAACAATGAAATGTTGAAGAGTCAGGTTAGAGGAATTTAGAGAAAGGAGACAATAGTGTGGACTGCAAGTGTTAAAGATTTCCTTGAAGAGGTAGGTCTTGAGCTGAACTCCAGTTGAGAGGAGAGAGATAAAAAGGTAGAAGGGAGTCATATGAACAATAACAACAAAAATGGAGGCAATGAACATAGTGTTTGTGTTTATTGCTTATATGACTTTGGGTAAGCCACTTTACCTTATTTTAGGCCTCAGTTTCCTCACTGATAAAATTAAAGTGTTGGACTAGATAGCCACCCCAGCTTTAGAATGATGATTCCATCATCACGTAACTAAAACCAAGCTGCTTGCTTGCTTGTTAACAAACAGCAGTTACATTTGGATGAGTAGGATAAAGTGAGAGAATTTGGGTCTCTCTATCCAGCATTTTGCAGAACTGTACAATTCCAGTAATAAGGAGTTTTTTCTCAGTTAGAGAGCTCTTAGACTTGGTCATTTCCAACTTTTCTCACTAGCCTTAGGAAGACAGTTCTCACAAACTAATTGGCACACCACATCATTCTCCTGCCTCTCCCAAATATCTGTTAAGGCCAAAGGCACAGAATAAAATCAGCAAAGGAGAACAGAACGTAATGGACAAGGAGGGAGGTTTTGGGGAAGAGTCTTTTATTCCCTGTGCTGTGGGAAAGTGACATTTACATGAAATTAATTTTTGGTGTTGAAATTCTACTGCTGATATTTCATCGTGAATTTTGATGGTATTCAAAAAGTACTTCTAAAGGAGCAGGCACTAAAAAAGAAAATCACAAGAAAGAAATGGAAAAGTATTTATGCTAAATTCCTTAAATTTCCATCCCTTTTTTATATCAGTGGTGATGCCTCATGCAACCAAGCAGATAATTCTTGCTAAGCTAAAATGAGAAATGAAATTATTGTGGCTGCATTCTGCATCAGGAATTAAGGCACCAACTGCCTCTCATCTTCATGCCAAAGGACGTTGTTGTTGTTGTTGTTGTTTTCCTTTTGGATTATTTTAGATGGGGGAGGGTCTATCTTGTCAGTGTTAGAGCTCAAAAGATAAATAGGCAGAGCATATGTACACATGCACACACACACACACACACACACACACACACATATACACCACACTGCGGACAATATTTGGAAGCATTAATGAATTGCTGTCTTTTGAGTTTGGAGGTGCTGACAGAAACTCACTACTTAAGCTTAGATGGTGGTATAGTAGAAAAGAGTCAAAAATCTGAGTTCAAATTCAGATTCTACTGATGGGGTGCTTGGGTGCTTATGTTTGGGTGCTTGTACTTGGACCCCAATTTCTCCCTTGCCTCAGAAACTCTCCCTAGCCCAAGGACGCTGTGCCTATCAATTACTCATGAGTGGGCCCCAGCAAGCCCCTTATCTCTCTCCTTGGTGCAGTAACAAACAGCACCTGAAGGAATTATTAGTTTGAACTGGCTTTGCACTGGGTCATAAAGATATTCTTACCCACTGGACTATCTATACTACTGCCCTACCTCATTATCTGTATTCTAGACCTAAGGTGCATGTATACTCCCTACATCAATCTTGTCAAACAAGACATTGACTGGTGGCACCCTGGACAACTCTCAGTTACCCCTGACCACTAGTTAATTTAGTGATGTAGCAGACCTAAAACCACACCTTCCTGTGGCCCCCCTTTTGGGCTTTTCCCAGTGAACTCTGGGTAAAATGCCTGCACAGTAGGTACAAGAAGTGCATGCTCCTTTAAGAACTGACCACTCCTTAACCACTCCTTAATCCCACCCTGAATCACCTAGTTAGCATATTTGACACATTTAATTATATTTTATACTATATAAACTTTAACTATACTCCTTTAACATCGCAGGTTCCCTAAGAATCCTTGCCCGCTGAAAAGTGTAACAATAAATTTTTTGCCAACTTGACTTAAAGAATGCTTGAGTCTGTGAATTCATTCCAGACAACCCTGTCCTATACTCTAATCCTTGAGGGGTCACAACCTCTTAGACTACAACACTACCATCTACAACCTATGTGACCATGGACAAAACATTTAATTTCTCTGGGCCTGAGATCCCTCACTGTTAAAATGAAGGGGCTCATCCAACTCTAAATCTACTATCCCTGTTTATTTAGTGATGAATTAGAGTGGAATAGGGATTAAACTCCTTTGCAATGCTTGGGGTCTTCAATGTGCTCTTGTTTGTACATGACATTATGCTGATTGCATCAAGCTCTGTACTATTGCAAAACCTTATAATTGAAACCCATAATCCCTCAAAAAAGTTGGGCCCAACCATCCCCCGAGGAAGAACTGGTGTGCTCAAAAAAATCAAGTAATCCTCCATACGTAGACAGGTGGAATAACCAAAACTGAAGTCATCCATATGCTGGAGCCAGTTCCAAGACTGTTGGAGAACTGAACGTTAAGTGTTCAATGTGAGCATTTACATTTGAGAAACTGGAATTTTCAAATCAGGTTTTGATTTATTGATTGTTTAGAACTAAATACATGTTAATACTGCAGATTAAACTTGAAGGTGTGTCTATAATAGATCCCCCCCCACCAGAGTCCTATTGTTAAACATTTACCAGCACATCCTTGTATTGCATGATCTCAGCAGGAGTGCTGTAGAAAGGTCAGGGAATGAAGGCATCATCATCATCAAACTAGAGGTCTGGTGACCGTAGCCTAATAATAACAACCACAAAAATAATTCTAATAATAACTGGTATTTATATAGTGCTTTAAGGTTTTTAAAGAGCTTTATATTGATTATCTTATTTAAGCTTCACAATACCCCTATGATAGGATCAGGAAAGGCTTCATATAGGAGGTGAGATATCTTAGATGTCCTTTGGAGAAAGAAACAAGTAATATTATGATGAAGAATAAGTGTGGCCTTTAGTGACAGGGGCATTAATGACTAGATGAATCATAAAATCATGGATGCAGTAGAGAAGTAGGGTATGTACTTAGGTGGCTCTAAGTCCTCATCTGAGCCTGATAACACTCCTGACTAATGTCCACAGCTTGAAAATTTTCATGCCGTTTTATTTCATGTTTCTTTCTCTCAAAATCTCTCCCAGAATCTAGGAGGGGTTTTTTTTGTAGGTTACCAATAACTTAGGTGTTATCCAACATAGTGAATTAAATATGGCAGGCATATGATTGTTAATATTTTTTTTTGGAATTACATGCAATCATTTTTAGAAGATCTCAATAATGATCTTAGAATTTAGTTTAATAGAATATTGCTATATCTATAACACATTTATTAACTAATTTAAAACAAAATATTTTATTGAATTACTAATTATATTGTGGAACATTATATCATATTTTTGAACTCACTTTAAAATATCCCCAGAATAAAGCATAATTCTAGTATTAATATACTTACAGGTTTTGAAAGAACAAGATTTTCTTTGAAATATTGCAATTAATGTTCTGCATTGCTCCCTGAATAATTCTTTCTTTCTCTAGCTATTCTGGGGAGTGTAATTTGGAGCTCTTTGTGCAGAATTTCACTTACCATGACTTTGAATTCTCACAATGACATTTAAATCACAAAGACAAAGTTACTGAGAAGCAACCAACATAATATTTCTGAAACTGTCATAGAAAGGCAAATATCTTCTGCTACATTCTTCTGATCACCGAAAGGTACAAAAAAAAAAAAGCCCAAGAGAAAGGTGTACAGGGTGAAAAGACAATCACAGCTAGCCACTTATTTGTGGTTAGCCAAGTTTAAACCTAATTGAGATGAGCACTGAGTACCAAAATGAAGCTACAGATGCATAAAAATAGGATAATTTGTGTAAGTTAGACGCAAGTTAGTTAGTTAGTTAGTTAGTGTAAGTGGGAAGGGGAGAGGAGGAGGAGGAGGGGAGGGAAGCAAATACTTGAGAGGAAAAATCATTGTACTCCACTCTAAACACTTTCTTAGCAATTTGTTCCAAGCTTTATTTGGCTCCTGTGCACTACCTTAAAAAGCACATTTTACTCACTTGTAAATTGATAGGTTTTACTCTCCCACCTTTTCACCTAATTAAAAAAAAAATGAAGCAACTGGGAAAGCCTCTACTCACATAGTAGAGACTCCAGATCAGCTATCCCAGTTTCAAGGTACCTATTATATGCTAGGCACTGTGCTAAGCTAAGAAAGAAAGAAAGAAAGAAAGAAAGAAAGAAAGAAAGAAAGAAAGAAAGAAAGAAAGAAAAAGAAAGAAAGAAAGAAAGAAAGAAAGAAAGAAAGAAAGAAAGAAAGAAAGAAAGAAAAAGAGTCTTAAAATCTAATAGGGGAAGAAAACATAAAGAAGAAAGCTGAAAAGAGGAGCGAGGAAAGAAGGTGCCTGATTCATGGGCATGATGGGAAAGTTTAAAGGGGTGAAGCCAGATGGAAAATGAAGAGATAACTAGCCTGGGCACCCTCCTTCAATGGGGCCCTCCACCCTCCAAAGAAAGGGGCCACAGGGGAAGAGGGTACTGATGAGATGTGAGCTCCAAAACTGATGTGATCTTGCAGGTTTGAAAAATCACACAAAGCTCTTATCTTCCCTCTACTCAGGCAGAGACAGGATTAGTTCAAAGCTAAAGCAGTTGATGAGAATAGCACAAAAATAAAAGTCACAACAGAACATTGCAGCTATAAACTTCAGGCAAAGTCTCCCACAAATTCACATACCCTAAGTGGGGAGAGTTAGGATGCATGAGGATCATAAGTAACAGTGACACTCACAGGAAAAAGATACGAATGAGGCATGGGCAACTCATATCTCAGAAACTTCACTGACATTTATTGGTGATACAGTAGAATCACTGAGGCCTTTTGATGATATCATGCTGCTAAGAGGCTGGTCGCACTCATCATCAAACTGATCTCCCTGGGCCTAGCCTCTCCCGTATACTCACTGTTCCACCATTGGGAGTTCCACCAATAGCAGCCTCTATTGGCATTGTTCCCTGCTACTAGATTCCAGGCACATGTCTTCAAGGCTGGGCTCTGGCCACAACAACCCTGGTCTTCTAGGATGGAGTGGATAGAACCCCTCTCTCTCTGTCTCTCTCTGTCTCTGTCTCTGTCTCTGTCTCTCTCTCTCTCTCTCTCTCTCTCTCTCTCTCTCTCTCTCTCTCTCATAAAAGCATACTGACAGCTCTTTAGTAACAGCCAGCACACTCAGCTAACAAAAGCTAGGAAGAGTTCCCACAAGCTGAGCGACCCAGTTCTTTTCTTTCTTCCCTCAAGTCCTATGGGTGACAGAAGAAAAAGAGAAGATCAAAGCCCTCTGTTACAGATAACCAACTAAATCAAGATTAGTTACTCCTAAGATCCTCTTTGGCTTAGTATGCAAATGAATTTGAGCCAATACAAAAAGTGAGGGCATGATTCACCACTCTTCTAATCCAAGTTCCCACCTTTACTAAGGATAGTTGTCAGCAACCAGTTTTCTTTGGTGCTATATTCTGGCCAGTGGAAAAATCTTACTGTCTGCCTACACAAACAAAATGAAAAATGCTTCATATAGTGAAAATTACAAGAGGAAATCAAAGGAACATCATAAAGAGGTTTGGCTTTTTTTTTCTCCCTAGGCATGGCTAAAATATGCATATTCCTTAATTATCTTCTCAATATTCATTGAAAAAGTCACCACTCAAAATTCTTTAGATCACACATTTGAATTTAGTCGTCCCAAGGAGTCTATCTCCAAGAACCTTAGGAAACTTAGAAGAAAAGTTTTGATGCCATAATGTTTTCCTGGTCTCTATAATTCCTACTGACTCTTCCAGGACTAAGCCCGTCTTTCCTTATTACATTTCTACCTTCTTCATGCGTCTATTAGAGGTTAGGGGCTAATTCTATCATAGTTACTACTACACAAAGGATGAATAGATGTGCAGTGAGGTGTGTACATTAGTATTTTGTAGGTCACTTAACTACACCTTTCAAATACCAGACACATAAATTGATTTTTTTTAAAAAAAGGTATGTTATTCTACTTTGTCTAAATTATTTCACTGTTATCCTGTGAGACTTTCTTAAGAAGCAGGAATAAAAGCCATTCAACGTGGAAGAGGGAAGGGGGAAACCTTTGCAAACTAATTTCTTTCATGTTTAGAGCCCTGGAATACAATATTTATGAAACAGTGTAATTACCAAGAGTCTTAAGCTGATCATAAATGAAAAATCCATGTTTCTTATTTTTTTCCTTTATTCCCTCCATTTCAATCACTGGATTTCACCTTTTAGAGATTCTTGAAATAGCAAAAAAAAAAAAAAAAGCTCACAAAAATAACAGTGTAAATTGTTGGGTTAGGAAGACTTTTATTTAAATCTTTGAAAATAATCAGCAGTCTATTGTTTCACAAATTGTGTGTATTTCAATGACATTTTTTTCCAAATATTAGCAGGACATATAAGAGAACATTCAAGAATAAATATAAGATAAAGATACAGCATTAAAATCAAAATTACCATTATTTCCCCTTTTGGGTCTGATTTTTTTAATCGAAAATGATCTCTGCAATTTACCTCTGTGAGAGAAAAAAATGAAATCTTTGGTCAGAAGAATTTTGATTGATGAAACGTTTTCATAGTAAAAGGTTAAAATAAAGTTAAGTATAATTTGAAATGCAGGTACTTACTGCCATCTTGTGGAAACTTTGCAATGTGTCTGTGAAAGGTTTTTTTTTTCCCCCAACATATTCATCTGTTTTTAGTTACAGGGACACCTACAATTTCCCCAGCACCCAACAACTGCAGTTAACATTCATTTGAAACACAAGATATTACAGGAGCCAAGTCCTTCAGGAAACAATGCTTTCGTGCAGCAGAAAGTAAAACAAGTGAGATTCATTTGTATGTCTGTGATCACAGATACTAGATATGAGAGAAGCTTCCTGCAAAGTGGCAGTCTAGTATTTTATTCAGAATCTCCTATGTAATAAACAACAGAATGGATGGAAGGATAAGTTAGGGTCATCAACTAGCAAAAAGCAAAGAAGGCATTTCACAAATCTCTAGTGAATTCAAGGCAGAATAGGAAAACAGTGTGAATATTTAAAACAGACTAGTTCACTCTAGGCCAGTTGCCTTTTATCTTCATTATATGTGTATGACTAAATCGGCCTTTGGGGGCTATGGTTAGGAGTACTCACCCAGATCCCTTGAAATCTCAGGGACATTAAGGATATGATGACTCATTGCCTGAGTCCTCTATGGATGATGAGCTTCCTACAAACTTCTGACCGTGGATTGGCCTAGTACTGCAGGACTTGGCATTTTAGAATGATGTTTTAAACCCTGAGTGCCCTCTTGGTTGCCACCTTGATCATGACAATGTAAGTAATCTGTGCTGGTGCTCTAATGAGAATAAGATCCAGCTTCTTCTATCTGGTGGTTTCTCTACTGAGACTACTTCAGGGACATCACATGACCACAGTGAAGGGAGGATGGGTCCTTCTCTACTCAGTTATCAAGGCAAACTTACTCACATGGCAGCTAGTGCAGGGGATCACAATTAAGTGAGCTTGCATCAAAGCCCATAATCCCTTATGCCTCCTTTTAATTTGGTTCTTTCCTGATCTTTGGATAATGACTATGTGGAGGTAGATGTGTTCTGGACAAGAGACAACCTTGTGAGTTTGAGATGTCCAGAGGTCCTATCAGAAGTCAAAGGTGATTAAAGGTGTGGGGGACTCCCCCAGAAACCGCAATAGTGTTTTTGAAAGAACACCAACCAAAAGAGGCCTGGGTCAACCCTGGACGCTTTAGCAGCAAAGTGATAAGGATGATGGTAATAGATGAAAAGTATTTAGCCTAAGTAGCAGTGCTACACAACTGCTTTATGTTCTGATGTGTTAAAGTATCAAGCTTCAAATATTTTATAAAAGCAGCTTTATATGTGCTTGTGAGTGTTATATGTATAGCATTCTCTTTGTGTGCAGAAAAAAATTATGTGTCCCACATCCCAGTACCTTTTTTACCCTTCACTTTGGAAAAACCTATACATCAACCTAAAACTTAAGCATTTTTTCCCTAGGAATGACAGTTTGTGTGACTTAATGAGCTGAAATGTGAGAAAGGAGAACCTAAAATCGCTCTAACTGTAGCCAGGGTTCTCCAGGAACATATTGAATCTAACCAAAGGCATAGGTAGAGAACAGAAATGGCATAGTACACCAGCTCCTGTGGGCGCAGCAATGGTTCCTCAAGATTAGGTACATATATGTATTGATCAATCAGCTAATGCCCATAAAGGGATAAACAAATTAATCCACCACCATCCCTTCTTAACACTTTTATCCTCAAAACTATGGCTTAACTAATGCAAAGGTTCAAATAGAACTCTATCCCAGAATGCCAATATCTCAGACAGGGGAACTTTCTCCTGGAATAAAGTACACAGTTCCTCCCAACTGAGGGTGTGATTCCTTCTCATAAAGGCATCCTTCTTCTCCGAAGCAAATGCCTTCCTTACAACTTATAGTTTTCTTCCTTACCTTATGGTTCCGCCAACCCAGGCTACCCACATGGACCAACCTTCCTGAGATGCTGGGGACCTTGGCTATGATAATTCTCTCCCAGAATTTAGCTTCTTTCATAATCCCACTGAAAAAGACATGGATCACACTCTCACCTAACATGACTGTCCTTTTGGTGGGACCATCTTCTATGCCATCCTACACCATAGCTCATTTTTCCCCAGGTGAAAAAAAAAATCCTAATTGTAATGAGCTAATGCAATAGAGGAGGGAGATTGTAGCTCAGTTAAATGGGAGATGCTTCATTGTCACCCCATGTGAAACTAGTCAAGGAGAGCTGTTTCAGTATGCTCCTTTCATCAGCCATATGCTACACAGGCTCTGATTTTCTTATAATTTATGGACTATGTTCATATTCTTTCCTATTTGTGGAAGCTTGCATTTATCTAGAGGTCATTATTATAGTACATCTTTCTTATTTGTAAGAATATTTGATCACACTTCCCCTGCGCTTCAGCTGTCACGGAAAGAAGGATAATGTCCCCCTGTTTCTGTAAAAAGGTCAAAACTTCTTCCCAAATCTCTGTCCATTCTGGTATTACACAACCAATAATGTGGGTGTTCACCAGAGTTTTTGTTTATAATTAGATATATAGACATACATTATAATGCAAGGGAAGCTAGATTAGAAAGTGAGCAAAGTAAATATATGCTACTAGCATACTAGCTACTAGCAACTCAGAGGGTCAGACCCATGGATAACTAAGAGATGAACTGACAGATCTGATACTGATTTTATTTGAAAACTAATCAATCAATAAATATTTTTAAACACGTACTTTTTTTTTACCAAATGGGGACACAAGTACAAAAACCAGAGCAATTCCAACACTCAAGGAGCTTGTATTCTATCAAGAGAACAACATATAGATATATTTGTATGAGGCACCTAGGTGACACAATGGATAAAGCACTGGGCATGGAATCAGGGAAATCTGAATTCAGATCTAGCCTCAGAAACTTACTTGCTATTTCATTCTGGGCAAGTCACTAAACATCTGTCTGTCTCAGTTCCCACAACTGTACAATGTGGATAATAATAGCCCTTACCTCACAGGGGGAGAACCAAATTGCTGTAAAGATTAAAAGATATAATAGTTGTAAAGCACAGTGCTTGCCATATAGTAAGCACTTAAATACTTTCCACCTTTCATTCCACATAAATATTGAGAACAAATATAAAGATAGAGATAGGGTCTGGACCTCTCATTTAATTGGTAAAATTGGTACAATCTTCCAGTGAGGAAGCTCCTTCTATCAATATAGGTTGCCATCTTCTCTGTAGTTTATATGAGTTGCCTAGAGCTCTGAAAGATTAATTGATTTACCCAGAGTAAGTATTCACAGAATCATATGATCTTGGTTAGAAGGGACATCAAACTGAGGGAATCTAGTCCATTCTGTATGCAAATAAGAATCAACAACATCCCTGACAAATAAACATATAGCTTCTCCTTAAAGACCTTCACTAAGGAGGGAAGTATCCAAGTTCAAAATCTGCCCCTTTGAAATTTCAACATGCTGCTTTAAGTTCTGCAATCTGGAGCCAAGTCCTTTATCCTGTGGTAGCTCCTGGCTGACCTTCATCATTCTAGATGTTGTGTCTATCAATTCAGCCTAAAATCAATTAAATTTTGAGGGTGCCATGTCATGCTTTTAACTCCAATGGAACTTGCCACCCTATAGAATCCCCAGATCCTTTTCAGTTTTCATCATAGCAACATAGACCAGGAGGGACCTTGGAAGTCATCTAGTCTAAGCACCTCATTTTACAGATAAAGCACCTGAGGCCAAAGAGGTTGAATTGCCCAGAACCAAATAGGAAGTAAAGGTCACAGCTGAGATTTGAACCCAAGTCTTCTGACTACAAATTCAATGTTCCATGTATTGTTCCACACTGCCTCCCTCTCTCCTTCTGTACTGTGAAGTTTATATATGATGTAGAACTGCGTATTTTTCATTGATAAATATCAATTAATGGATTTGGCCCACTGTTTTAATCTACTGAGGTAATTTGCATCCTGTGTTAGATTTCCCTGTCAGATATGTGACATCTGCAAATAGGATAACTTTACCATTTATGCCTTTATCGAGGTCATTGATGACCAGCACAGAGGTCATCAGATCCCTGAGATGAGTCACTAGATATTTCTTTAGTTGACATAGAACCATTAAGTATTCTTTGAGTACAGCCATTCACCCCATTCTGAATCCATTTACACCGACTTTCACCTAGCCCATTTTCTGCTATCTTGTGTACATGGATGATATGAGAGACGGTCTAAATGCATTACTGAAATTCATGTATATGGAGACTTTATTCCCCTCAACTAGCAGTCTAGTTAAATTGTCAAAAAAAAGGAGATGGAGTTAGTCTTGTTCATTCCCCATGATTTTAAAATCTGTTCAATGGCTGGGAGACATTGATGGAGATACAGGAAAAACATTTGCATTTTCAACCTCAGCTGGGACCGCCTGCCCCTTCATCTAGGCAACTGGATTTACCTGAGTGATCCAGGGCAGATGTGGGGTGAGAGGCAGCGAGATAAGAGGGTAGGTAACATCAGTACAATGCAATAAGCAAATAAAATGAATAGTCCAGGGTAAATCCCAAACCTCCTTTCAACTTTAGTAAAGCAATGCAGGAAGCCCTCACTCCTTCTCCCTTCCCCCTATACCTCAATCCCCACTGAATTCTCTTTAATTATTGTGGCTCTTAAAGTTCTATTTTCATAAGATTTTAACCTGTCCACAAATGTTGATAAGTGTATAGATCAAGCTGTAATTTTACTTCCCGCCCCCTCTCCAGGAGTGGCCTTGGCGCCAGTTGAGAAAAGCAACAGTTACAGGGATGCAAATTAAACTTCCCCATAGTTAGCTATTTACCACAACATTTCTGTTTTTCTTCCTTCAGGGAAATGAATGCTTCAGGCTAGTGACACACATTAGGATGCAACCTATTGTAAATAACTTAGAGAAATAGAAGCTTTCAGAATTAATTTGGCTTCCCTTATACAAAAAGAAGCACTGAATGAAATTCTCTTTTCCTCCCCAAATTTCAATCACCACCTAATTTACAAGCCTTTTTGAAAGTACAATAGTTATTTGCCTTCCTTAAGTCATCTCAGAAGTATATGCTAACAACTTTGCATGTCAATTACTTGTCATAACAGCCTCATCTTGGTCAAACTGTGATATGGACATTTCTTTACCAATTAAGAAAATGCTGTTTCCAGCTTTCAGCTGTAAATAGCTGAGCCAGGAACCAAGCCATAAATGATGAAAGGCATAATCTGTAAATCAGATCTCTGGGTATTTGTGGAGAGATTATGTATCCTAGGTAAATAACTCTTCAGACTGCCCAGCTCCAGAGCTTATCAATCCAAGAAGTTCCTGCTGACTGACTGCTAAAACCAAGGCAGTGTGTAGAAAGGCTTCAAAAGACAAGCAGATAACTACACAGATCTGCCTTCTAGGCAGGTCATCAACAAAGGGATGCCTACTAGACAGGTGCCTGCTACTTACTGTCTGCCTGGAAAATGAGTTGTGCATTATACACCATTGTGCAATATCTCCCAGCCAAGAAATGGATTCAGTGCTGCCTTCTGAAAAGCAGGTCAGCTCTTTGCATTGCCCACTAGGCATAGAGCTATCAAAGCCCATCTTTTGGCTCCTTTTACCAATTTGAGACTGTCACCTTAATGACTTTCTGGAAGAGAGATTATTTCTTGTCAGAACTGGCTTAAATAAATTCAGAATACTGATGCAAGTTTCTAATTCTTAATATATACATGTATATATATACACAGAGAGAGAGAGAGAGAGAGAGAGTATATACCACCTAGTTCTCCTTCCTGCCCCCAAAATTATAGATGGGAAAAACCATGTGTATTGTAAATATATATGTAACTGACATATGAACGTGTGTATGTATGAAAATGTATGTATCTATATAAACGCCTGCTGCAAAAATATGCTGTTGTGTATATTGTGTGTGTGTCATCTATTTTTTCTGCTTTTACATTATATGACTCAGAAAATACTTATAAGGATGAGAGTCCAATTTCTAGTATATTTTAAGACAGAGAAATACTAAGCCAGAGTGGTTATAAACAAACAAACAAACATTATACCTTGACTGTGTCTCCACAGGCAAAATGAATCAGATCAAAAAATGATTATTTGAGATTCACTGCTCAGCCCTGGAAGCCAAAACTGCATCATCCAGATTTAGACATGAATATACTTTAAGTTCATTCACTTAGTAAGCATTTTAGCTTCTAGTATATGCCAAGCAGTAAGTAGACTCCCTCCAAAAAATATCCTTTCCCTCACATAAATAGAATATTTTAAAAATCAGTCCATTTATTGGAAATACCTAAGTAACCAGTGATCAAGATGGTCTAAATGATCAAATCATTTATTCTTTAAGGGGAGATTCTATCAATTGTTTTATAATGTGTAGCTCTACAACTCATATGACCTCATGAAAGTTAGGAAAGACTAAATCCATTGTACTGGGCTGTGCCCTTTCAGCTTACCTTTTTCCCCCATTCCAAGATACATAAGTTTAAAAGATTGCCCAGCTTATTCATTCAGAGCTGGATGGAGCCTATAAAATCATCTAGATCAAGCACTTCATGTCACAAATGAGGAAACTGTGACTCAGAGAAGCTTTGTGACTTATCCAAAGTTAGCCAAACAGGCATGAGCAGAGCCGGGACTAAAATTCAAGTGTCCTAGTTCCCAGACCATAGTTCTCTCCCTTAAAACATATGATCAATTTCCAATTTGAGTTTTCTTTCATCTCTATTTTCCTTCCTATTTTCATTGCCAGCACCTTGTTTGAGCCTTTATTACCTCCCTGATGAACTCTTGTGACAGCTTCCTAAGTGGTCTCTGTCTCTAATCACTCTTCATTGTGTAATGCAGAACATTATTTTGCCATTTAGGTAGTAGGGCCCTTTAAGCCATGGAAAGCAAAAGTTGGTGCTTAATCTTGCCCCAGACCTCTTTCCTCCTAAATCTAAACAATAGTGAAATGTACTCTTGCATAGCTCAGCATAGCCCATACCTCCAACGCAAATGGATAAGAAAGCTTGCAATATAATTGCTTTAGATAATTATGTTTACACCAGAGACCAGGACACCTGGTCTGGTTTGTGTGATCCCTGACCTGTAATGATGGGGTGCTTGGGTGCTTGTGCTTGTACTTGTGCCCCAATTTCTCCCTAGTCTCAGAAACACTGTCTCTAACAACCACTCCCCAGCCCAAGGACACTGTTATTCATGCATGGGCCTCAGCATGACCCTTATCTCTGTCCCTGGTACAACTACACAGAGCTGGGCTGCTCAGGCCCCAGCCCTCAGATCGTGTCTCTGGAAGCCTCCCAATTCCTCAGTAAGTTCCTGTGTTGTGACAAAGCTTTCCCTTGTTGCAGAACATTCTTTCATCAAGACAGAGGGAGAGGGGTGTCCTCAGCCAGCCCAAGGACTCTTCCTCCTGCCAGACTCCAAAGATCCATCCCCCTCCCTGTCCGGTATACTCACTGTAGTTTCCCATCCATAGCCCCCAAAGACACCTGCACCTTTGGATTACCTCATCAGTGTTCCTGGAATTTCTTTCCCATGCTCTTTTCCATATAAACCCTAGCTCGACCCCTGATGGGTGCTGCTTGATTTGGATGTGCATACCCCTGGCAGCCGCGAGCTAATAAATCCACATTTTAAATTATGTCTGGGTCTCACTCGCTGATTTCTCGGTACAACAATTGGAATCCTCCAGAATATCATTACCAGATTAATATAGTCACCAATTTGATCATTTCAGGTCCTTCCTTAGACATCCTCATCAGAACTTCATTACCTATTGAAGGAAATTTAATCTACCTCACCTAGCAAGAGAGACACTCTACACTCTGGCCCTAATTCCTATCTTTCTAACCTTTAATCTCATTAATCTCCTGGTTAAACCTTAGGTTCCAGCCAGGATGGTCTTACTATTCCAAAACACACCAAGAACTTCCTTGAATCTGTCATTTTGATCACTCCTTTCCCTCCTTCTAGACTGTCTTGTCCCACTCCATCTCCACATGTCAAGAGTTATGCTTTTCTTTAAATTCCTAGTATAAGTTTCGCCTCTTCTGCAAGATGTCCCTGATTCTCTTTGTGTCTTCTGAGCACTGATAGCATGGTTTCCAATTCCAGTAAAAACAATAGCTAACAGTTAACATTTTTATAATACTTCAAGGTTTACAATGCACTTGACCTACATCATTTGATCCTCACAACAGCTCTATGAGGTAAGAACAACTATTATTCACATCTTACAAATACACTACTCATAAGTCACTCATTATATATTGTGCACATGTCATCTCTCCTATAGGCTATAATCCCCTGGGATTAGATCTAATGCAAAGTATTCCTCCTAGCTGATTGCATAGAGCTCTGCATGTAATAGAAGCTCATCAAAAAAATCATTGAATGAATGTGGTCTTACAACAAAAAGACCTATTGTATTAGCAAGACTAGCATTCCTAGGTTTATTCCCCAATTACTAATCTAAACACAGTCAGAATTATTCACAAACAGGGGGGTGTAATGGGCATCTTCTCTAGAGTCATGGAAACAATTTTGGATTGGATTCATACTGAATAAATGCTTACAGGACTGCAGCACCTGTTGCGCCAACTGCCAGGAGGAATTTAAATGACCTTGATTTACCCTTACATATTCACATCCTCCCTGGAATCCAAAGAAAGGTCAAGCCATCCTTTAAAAAGCATTTTCTGTTTCTGAGATGTGTATCATCTGGGCACCATCTGTACTTTTATTTTTCAAATTTAAGTTTTTTTGTGAAACATTGATAACATCTACTGTGCCCTCTTAAAAGGATGATGAAAATATTATGGAATCACAGAGTGATAAAGGTTCACAGAGGGCTCAAAATATTGGTGCATGACAATTCTTTAGACCTACTTCAATTTAGAACTTCAGAACTCAAGTGATCCACCAGCCACAGTGTTTGCAATCATCCCTCAACCAAATCAAACTTTTTTAAAAGTTAAACATCCTCAGTTCCTTTTGCTACCCTTTATGTCACCCTTTCACAATTTTGCCCTCCTCTAATCACTCTTCAATATATCAATGTCCTTCCTAAAATGTGACACCTACAATTAGACATGTTCTGACCATATAAGAATATAGCAAAGCTACTACTTTCCTTGTCCTAAATACTTTCTCTCTCTCAATGCAGGGAAAAAGACCAAATGTTGGAGTTTCTAGGATGAGAGAGGCAGGTAGAACTGGAGGGGGAAAGGAGTACCAGCAAAATGATATTGACGAATCATAGTGCTTTAAGGCTTTCAAAGCTTTTTATATATGGCATCTTATTTGATGTTTTCCCACATACAACATCCTCTTTAAGTAACATTAACCATGCTCTGAATCCTTTATTATTCCACAAACAAGGCCCAGTTCAGTGTTCTGTATACAGTAAGCATTCATTAAATATGACTACAGTACTTTTGTAATCCATTACCCAGCTCTTGTGAAGTACCATAGGATCAAATTTTGTCAGTACCAGCTGAGTTAAATGATTCAGACAGCATAGGTTAGACAGCATAGGTGTTGACAATCGGTTCAAGATAATGTTAAAAAGTGAGCCCAGTTTTCCTAGTACTTCAAATGGATAGAAATCCCCATAGAATTGTTTGACTGGAATCATCCACATACATTTTCTACACCATCCTAAGAATTGGAGAATCCTCCCCATTCAACTCAGTCACCGAATTTCCTCTGGATTATGTAGGCCACAGCCTAGGCTGGTGTCAATCCAACTTCGTAGAATAAGAGGGCTTCATCTTTATTCAATATGCTATCAAAAGAATCAATTCTGAGTCTGCTAATAAATTCATGAGTACCACCTGTGTTGCACAAAACATGTCAATGATTTTTTTTTAAGTCTAAACCAATTGGAAAGAACACATGAATAAAGTATCCATCTTGTGGGTAGAAAACTTGGCTGCAGAGTGATGGAGAGCTCCACCAAGGTGATCCATTTCAAACATTAGTCTTATAACACTGGGGAATCACCGAGCAAGTGGAGCAAAGGCAATTATGACCCACTGGCCTGAATGGATTTGTGAAGCACAGTAATGCCAGACTAATGACCCCACTTCTTTATTTGAGAGAACAATATGCTGGATGAATAAGGAAAATGCAAAATGTTAGCTTTCTCTACAGATAAACAAGTGCAGCCAACCAAGAGCCTGCTAAAATTCTTCAAATGTCAGTGAAGTATTTTCAGTGAGAAAACATGATATGATGGATAGAGAATTAATTTTGTGATTCCACACATGATTTGCTCTTTTTTTTTTTGCTTCTTTACATGGGCAGAAAGAATTAATAAAGTTCTTTCAGAAGTCATCCCTAGAATAGAAAATGATTAAAATTCTGAAGTGTCTAATTCTCTTTTCTTCCTCAAGCTATTATTTGCCTACCTCAGTTTTTTTCTTTCTTCCTTCTTTTCAAAGCATTACTAAATTTCCCCCATTACATACTAGTCTACTTAATTGTCACATCCTGTTTAGCATGCTATGAGGTGACTGCCAACAAAGTCTTTCTGTTGTATTCCACTGGAAGTCTATTTCGCCATTTTGTTAGACAATTTGCATGTGATCATTTTAAGGGAATGGCTATTATGGAAGGTAAGCAAAATTTAGGGAGCATAATATATAAACTCCCCTCTTTGGCATTTAAAGCCCTCACAGCCAGGCTTTCATCTATCTTTCCTGGTTTATCATATATTATGCTCTTTCAAAGACTCTGCAGTTCAACCAAAGAGATTTCTTGCTCAAACATATCAGTCTCTTGTGCATCTTCATGTCTTTGCTAAGGCTGTTTCCCATCTCTGGAATGCATTCCTTTGGTCCAACTTGGAAAATTCCTTCTTTTCTTTAGAATTCAATTCAAGTTCCAGCTGGCAAGTACAGTCTTTACTGATCCATTACAGCTACTAATTCCCTTCTACTTACTTTGTATCTAATTTATATAAGGGTAGGAGCGTCAAATCACACAACTCCATTTAACTCTGATATATTTATTATGTGGGAGCACATTTCAATTGTTCACCAGATGAATACTTCCCTAGGTATGACATGAAATACACTTGAGTTGGCTGAAAGATTTGTTCATACTCTGTGATCTATATAAAAAACAATTAACTTAGTTGAAATCTGGGATTCCAGCAAACAGCAAGCTAAGAGAGTATTATAGCCAAATGGTTAAAAAGGAATTGTTTGGGGTTAAAAGAGAATGCCTCTGTCTCTTTTATGTATCTTAGCAGCAGCTGAGAGAGAGAGAGAGAAAGAAAGAAAGAGAGAGAGAGAGAGAGAGAGAGAGAGAGAGAGAGAGAGAGGAAGGAAGGAAGGAAGGAAGGAAGGAAGGAAGGAAGGAAGGAAGGAAGGAAGGAAGGAAGGAAGGAAGGAAGGAAGAAGAAGGATGGATAGATATAAGTGTTACATGTGCTATAAGAAATGATGAGCTGCTTGATTTTAGAAAAATAAATATGGAAAGACTTGCATGAAGTAATGAAGAGTGAAATAAGCAGACCCAAGATTATGGTGTACACTGTAACAGCAATGCTGTTCTAAGAACAACTTTGAATGACTAAGTCATTTTTGAGTATTATAAAAATTCAAATCAACTGCAAAGTTCCTATGAAGGAAGATGCTATTCACATCCAGAGAAAGAGCTGATACATGGAAGTATACATAGTATGGTTTTACACATATACATTTTCATGCCTCTTGATAGCCTTCTCTAGGGCAAAGTGGAGAGGGAGGGAGAAAAAATAAAAAAGTATGCAGCACAGAACAAAAGAAAACTTAAAAGGAAGCAGAGAAAAGCAAGGGTAGCTTTGAAAATGAGGTGTAGTATTTATTCCATAGTTTTCAAAAAAAGTTAACAATATGAGATAAAATTCATGGTTTTATATTGCATCTTCTTTTTATGTTGTGCTGTGTACATGAAAATGTTCTTTTTTTGTCTTTTTGTATTTAAGTTCAAAATGAATACTATTTTTAAAAAAACAATCACCTCAATGGCAATATCTAGTGCAAAATTGATCTTGTAGCTTAGCAGTTCTACTTATCAGACATGTATTCCAATGTGTAATCCCAATATCAAAATGAGATTATGTGCATATGAAAAGAAACAATTGTAATCTCAGTGGGTCTTACCCTACAAAGCAAATTCCATACTTATTATTATTGCAAACATATCAGATTACACATACACACACATACTAACTTGTATGCTACTGAACTGAAGAGATACTCAACTTGGTGAATTCTTCAATATGAGATGTTTAGTTGATGTCATTTTGCCCAGACTCCAGTCCCAGCTCAATCAATCAACACCACTTATTTAATATCTACTATGTACCAGTCACTGTGCTAGGCAATAGAGATACAAAAACAAAAAAGAAAACAGTCCCTTTCCTGAGTGAGCTTGCATTCTTTATGCTGACAATGTATGTATATATAAATACAGAGAGAAAGAATATAAAATATATACAAGGGAGGAGGAGCAGGAGTGGTGGGGGTAGGAGTGAGTATATAGAATCAGAAAAGGCTCCATGTAAACGTTGAAGCTTGAATTGAGTCTTGAAGAAATAAGGAAGTCAGTTACAATGTCAAATTTACAAAGCTGCACAGAATGAAAGTGGTAGCTTTTGAATGGAGCAAAGCATTGGAATATGAGAGATGTTATAGAGAAAGAAATGACAAGATCTGGCAACTGACCAGATATATGGGATGAGAGAAAATGAGGAGTCAAGGATAACACCGAGGTTGCAAACCCGGAACAATAGAAGACTAGCGATAATATCAATAAATACATTGTTCTTCAGTCATTTCAGTCATGTCCAACTATTTGTGACCCCATTTTGGAGTTTTCTTGGCAAAGATATTAGAGTGGTTTGCTATTTCCTTCTCCAACTCATTTTACAGATGAGGAAATGACATAAGCATGTTTGGAAGATGACTGGGTTTTAAGAAAGAGATCAATTCTTTTTTGTTCTCATTCTCTGGGCATCAGGTCCTCCATATATTACAAATTCACACCAAAAAGTCTGGACGGTCTTTCTGCCAAGCCAATAATGCATCAATACTGTATCCCTAATAAATTTCCTAATCCAGAACAATAAATTTCCTAAGTGTTCAGAACCACCGATCTTTCTCCACAACATTACACTTGAAGTAGCTATTATCTTGAGTGTTGTTCTCATAGTCTCCCTTGGATATACTGTCCCAAAAAGCTACCTGAGGTTCTAGACACTGTATATCAGCATCAACTCAAAACCATAAAATATTTTATTTTGGCCAATCAAAGAATGCCTTAATTGAAACTAAAACACATTTAATCAAACAGTAAAGTAAAATAAATGTCAAGAGTCCTGATGTTGATAGGGGCATGCATTCCAAAGATTTACCATACTGCCAGGATGGGCCAATGACAGTAATGTGCTAGAGCCAGCTCAAACAAGCTCCGTGAGCTAACAGATAAATTTTTAGTATGGCATTCACATTGCTAAAATCAGCAAAAACTAGAAATCAGTCTTGATTTTTTTGTTTTGTTGTCTATATTAAAGAATTTTAGAATTGTCTTAAAATAAATGAGCTGATTTGTGAAATAATGAGTTCCCCATCACTGAAAGTGCCCCATATGTGCCTGTATAACCGGGAATAACATAATAGAGATGCCTGCAAAATGTAGGAAATTGGATAGAACGATCTCTAATACCTTTTCCCACTCATTTATTGATTGGAGCACATGACAGGATGCTTCTATGTGTTAAATCCCAACTTGTCTAATTCATTTTGTACCAGAAAGTACAATGAAATTATTACCATTAGGCACAATCCACTAGAGCCATACAGAATAAGTTCATTCAAATATTTGCAAACTCTAGGTGACATTCATGAAAATGTTCATCATTGGTCACAAGTTAAAGGCAAAGGACTACCAATGAACCAATGAAAAGCTATCCCTGATGTTACTAGAAAAACAACTCAAATTTCATACCCTTTAAACCAAGGTTATATGCCAAAAACAACACATTATAAAATGTAAATAGCTGTACTCCCTGGAAGAAACATAAAGGAATCAGCAAGAAATCTATAGTCAATGAGTATTTTCTGAGCACCTACAGCTAACAAGCCACTTTGCTAGGCACTGTGAGGGGGACAGCAGTAAGAATATGTAAACCATGTCTGTCTGCCTGTCTGCCCAAATTGAATCAATGTGCTTGGACTTTGTTGGTGTGGGCCTATAAAGAACTTCCACTTTGACAAAGTAGGAAGAGGTCATTTTGGCAGACTCTGATAATCACAATTCAAGAAAGCTGAATTTATACATCTAATTTGTCAATATCACAATTAAGAATCATACTTATACAACTGGGAAAAGAAGAGAAGCTGCCTATTAGGAAAAATATTTTTGCATCAAATACTTGCATAAAGACAACTGGCACAGATATAAGTAAGAGGCATTCCCCAATATATAAGCAATTAAATGTTCTGAACAATTTTCAGAAGAAATGAAAATGATAAACAAGCACATCAAAAGAAAAGTTACGTGGCAGTCTGAGTGTGGTGGGAACTTTGAAATGCAAGGGCAAAAGATGCAGGTCCTGCCTTGAAAGAATTTGACTCAAGTCTTCTTTCAGTCAGAGACAAGGTTTATTGTATTGCCAATAGAATCGGACCAGACTCTTAAGGAATCTGAGTGATTTGGTAGTGCAGATTGAGCTTTTTATAGTGTGGCCAAAAGCTCAGGATGACTAGGAGGTAACAGAAGGAGTCTAGATGGAATTTAGTAATGGCAGTATTCCAGAGGTAAAAGGCAATGAAGGGCTGGGCTGGGTTAGAGAATTGAAGGCCAGAGTCACAGTGAAAGGACAGTTGAAAAGATTATTCACTGATGGCTCAGGTGAACATCAGGTATCTGACAGGGACTGGGTTCCTGGAATTCATGGGAAAGTTCAAAGGGGCAGGGGTCCAGAGCCTATACCCCATGAGTTACAGTTTACTAATAAGAGAAATTCAAGTTAAAACAACTCTGAGGTTTCACCTGAATTCCAGGATAATTGAAAAAGTTGATAAATAATGGAAATAGTCTATTTGGAGGGGTATGTAAAGACAAGCATAAAAAATTACAAAAAAATAAATTGTTGGTAGAGCTGCAAACTGATTCGACTATTATGTAAAACTATTAAGAATTATGTTAGAAGAGTTACTAACCTGTTTATGCACTTCAACCTAGAGATTCTGATGGGGTGTGGGCCCAAGCCAAGACCTTTGCCCTTTTCCCCAAAAAGAGTTTGGATCCCATCTGTCTAAGGGATTCTCCTTGAATTCGCCCACTTGATCAAGGTCTCTGTCATTCCCCTGAACTGGGGAACTGGCCTTTCATTATCTCCTACACCAAATCTTCCAATTCTCTGTTACCCTTAACCTAGCCTAGCCCTCCATTGTCTTACCTTCCTATTGCCCCTGGCTACTTCCCACCCTTGACCCTATCTAGACCCCATTCTCAACCTCCCAGTCACTCCCATCAAGATCCTTCCTAGATCCCTCCCACAGTCTTTCTGTATATAAGATCCATCTTGTCTCCTTTAATGTGCTCAGATTCCTTAAGAACCTAGCCAATAGCTCACAAATGTTCATATTCCTTAAGAGTCTGGCTAATGTGGTGAATCTTTAATAAAAATTGTCTCTGGCTGAAAGAAGGCTTGGGTCAAATTCATTCGGATAGGACCCGCCTAATGTGATTTTGGGGTCCCAGCACCCCTAAACCTCAACACTTCCATTACAAGGCAATTACCTCAAGAAGGTTAATGACAAAAAGGAAGGAGTTATGTATAATGAAATATTTGTAGAAGCACTTTTTATGGTAGCAAATAAACTAGAAATAAAATGGGTGCCCATTAATTTAGGAACAGATTAACAATTTGGGATTCATGAAAATAATAGAATATTAGAAATAAACTATTAGAAATAACAAGTATGAAGAATTCAAGAAATCACAGGCCTACTTGTGTGATCTAATGCACAGTGAAGAAAGCAAAGCTAAGAGAACAATATACAAGATGATTAAAATGATGTAAATAATAACAGCACTATGAAGCAGTGAAACTGTGATCAACTATAATAAGCAAACTCTGGGAAGTGATAATGAAGCACATGTCCTCATCTCAGTAAATAGGTGAGAGACTACATTTATAGAATAAGTATTTGCTTTCAACAAATAGTTGTATTAGTTTTGCTTTTTAATGCTTTTCTTTCTTTTTTCTCACAAGGAAAGGAAGGTGTGGCAAGGGTTAAGGTGATATAAATCAATACTATGTTGCATGGTCTATTTTGTGGGAGACTTCTAAGTGGTATCATGCCTGCCCCTCCGTTGTAGCAGAAGTCTTCATTAAATCTCTCTCCTACTCATTTAAACAAAATTATCTCTGTTTCTTCACTGGATATTAGCCATTTGAATTCCTACTGTCCATCACCTAAAGATCCCAAACAGTTACAGGCATTTAGAAGGAAAAATGGCCTTAATGCTTTATACTGGCCACAAAGAGGTCAACCATTTCTTCTTCAAACTGCTGGAAGTATAAGTCCAAAGCATATAAGTTCTCTTTTCCCTGACTTTTGGCTACAAATCTCCTTACAAAGCCTATATTCCTAGAAGTGGGGTGCCAGATTACCCAGTCAAATTAACATTTATTAAGTGTCTACTATGTGCCAGGCACTTAGCTAAGTGCTGGAGAAACAAATATGAAAAAGATGGTCTGCAATCTAATTGGAGAGGACAGCACACAAAAAGAAGCTGAAAAGCTGGGGTTAGAAGAGTGGCAGTACCCAGACGAGGCATGATGAGATCCAATACAAAAGACTGCATCCAGTTGGAAATTGAAGAAACGGCTAATGTAGGAGTTCTCTTTAAATGGAAATTTTAGAAGGATCTCTTTGCTCTGTCTTCCAATAAGAGGGGCATAGAGAGCTGAGGGGTACCAATAAGGTGTGAATACCAAGGCTGATTCAATTTTGCGGGATGAATTTCCCAATGATGAGGTTTCTGGGAGCCTGATGGAGTTTGATCCAAATGAGGGCAGCTAGTTAGAGATGAGAGCTTCCCCCTTATGATCATATGTTACATCCAGATGAATATACACTTGCCTATTAAAGCATCTCTCTATTGAAGTTTCACTCACACATTTGGTTGCACACAGAAAAGGGATATCTACTAGAATTCTTTTCAAAAAAAATAATAAAGACTGAAACTTCACCTTAATTCATTTCTTCCTGCTTCTGATATTAGAGTGTCCCTCCCCAAGTAAGTAGCTTCTATTGATCCAGAATAGGGGTAGGGAACCTCTGGCCTTGAGGCTACATGTGGCCTTCTAGGTACTTGGATGCTGCCTTTTGAATGAGTCCAAGTTTTACAGAACAAATCCTTATATTAAAGCAATTTGTTCTTTGAAATTTGGATTCAGACAAAAAGCCACACTTGAGGACCTCGAAGGTCACATATGGCCTCAAGGCCAAAAATACCTCACCCTTGATCTGGAAGCTCATAATGAATCCCCAACTGTTCTTTACTTTGTTCTCTTTAAGCATCTGAGACAATCTTGCTTGGCAGGAGACACAACTAACTCTAATCATTTCAATATGATATATGAAGAAGAGGGAATGACACACATAAGAAAGGAAAAGAGTTGCTTTTGCAAATAATTTTCTACAGCATACCACATCTTTTCACTTAATAAAAGTTCGATGTGTTTATTGTGTGTTGACTATAGAATATCATCTGATATTTCAGTAGAAATAGAAAAATAGCTTCCCAGGCAGAGATAGCTTTTGGAAGGTGGTTGATTAATTTTAACCTTTGTCATGCAAAAAAGAAATTTGCCCAACTAAGAAATGCTTTAGATCCAATGGTTTGCTTTTACCCACTAACAAACCCTTGAAATAAAAGGATCATCAACCATTGAAAAACCTAAAGGAAGTCAATTCAATAAATTCTATAAGAATTTTAGAGCTATCTAAGTAGTAATTCTTTGTAACTCAGGGTTTAAGCCTAAATCCTTGGCATAAGACTCTCATCCTTGACTGAAAGGATGATAAGTTGGCATTGTAAGCCTGGGTCAAGGGCAGAGTTGGTACAAGAGCTTGGGAGAAGAGGGCTTTTCTTGCTCCCTGCTTTGAAAGAGTATATACATAGTTCCAGAACTTCTTTGGGGAGAATTCTAAAGAGAAAGATAGACGATTAGAAGGCTCACTTGGTTTCTTCTTGGATGAATCAGAGACTCTCACATCTCTAACAGCTCCCTGGCTTTAAAAAAAAAGACAAAAACATCCTTTTTTAGTTCCAGTATTCTCCTAGTGATACTCTTCGGCAATGAATCATGGGTTACTATAACCTTCAAAGACTCAAAATTACAAATAACTCACAGAGCAATAGAGAGATACTTAGTGGGTGTGAATAGAATGTAGCATATTACCAACAATAATTTGTCTTTAAGAAGTACCACAAATGATTTTATCAAGGAAAAACGTGTGATCAGAAAAGGGAAAGGAGATGAGTCAGTCATGTATCAAAAGTCAGGCATGCATAATACATGGACAGTTTGAATGAAGCTCTGGCACCCAAAAAAAAATATTCAGTGTCCTCAAGTCAGACCTCTACTTCCTTGATCCTCAAGATACTCTATGGAAAAATTTTAAATAGGCACAGACAAGAATCACACAGGAACAGAAGGCATGGATGAGTAAAAACCTGCACTAAAGGAAAGATAACTCCTATGAAGTACTGAATAGGAAGCATTTGTATACTATTTTCAAGTGACTTAAATTTGTTCAAAGTCCTATACTACTTACCGGCCTCACCCATTTGTTTATTCCCCATCTCCCTGGCTCTCTTTCATTGCATACAGAGTAAAGGCTGGGCCAGGGGTGGGGAACCTGTGGCCTCCAGGCCATAGGTTTCCCCACCCTGCTGGGACAGTCAGGAATTATGTCTAAACAGCCGCCATGGCACAGACTGATGTATTGCAAGTTTGGTACCAAATGAGACAGACAGACTGGTATGGGAAAGTCAAGAGATGCTGGTCAATCAACAGGTTAATTAGTCAAAAAAAAATTTGCTAAGAACTTACAATGTGCTATGCTAAATGACAGATGCATAGACAGATGAAAGCCAGACAGATATGCAAGCAGGCAGATAGATATAACATTTATTAAGCACTTACTATCCCCTCCTGGATCATTACTGTGTTGTGGCTGAGTAGCTTGTGTAGCTCAATAAAACTACAAGCTATGCCATGCAGGGTGACCCAGGAAGGATGGGACAAAGTAGGGAGTTATGACAAAAGGTAATCCATTGGAGTACAAAGCAGCAAACCACCCCAGTATCTTTGCCAAGGAAATCTCATGGACTGTATTAAAATAATAAAAGATATGACACCAGAAGATGAGTACCTCGGATTGAAAGGTGTCTAACACATTGCTCGGGAAGAGCAGAGGACAACTACGAGTAGCTCTAGTACTAATGAAGCAGCTGGGCCAAATCCTAAATTAAACTCAGCTATGGATGTATCTGGTGAAAAAAGGAAAATCTGATGCCATAAAGATTAATATTGCATAGGAACTTGAAATGCAAGATCTATGAAACGAGGTAAGATGGATGTGGCCAAACAGGAGATCAAACATTGACAATCTAAATTGTCAGTGAACTTAAATGGATAGGAATGGATGGATTTAAGTCAGGTGATCACTATATATACTACTGTGAGCAAGAATCCCTTAGAAGAGATGAAGTATCCCTCATAGCCAATAAAAGGGTGAGAAAAGCACTATTGGGATATAATCTCAAAAATGAGTAAATGATATTTATTCAAATCCAAGGCAAAGCACTGAACATCACAGTAATACAAATCTATGCTCCAACCACTGACAGTAAAGGGGCTAGAGATGATCATTTCTGTGAGGATTTATACTATGTTCAACAAATATTTAAAAAATGTCCCGTTCATCATAGGAGATTGGAATGCTAAAGTAGGAAATCAAAAGATGATTGCAATAACAGGCAAGTTTGGCCTTGTAATATGAAATGAAGCAGGGCAGAGACTGACAGAGTTTTGTCAAGATAACTCACTGTTCATAGCAAATACTCTTTTTCAACAGCCCCAAAGGCAATCTACACATGGACATCACCAGACAGTCAATATCAAAATCAGACTGGTTATATAATTTGTATCCAAAGGTGTAAAAGTTCAATACAAACAGTTAAAACAAGACCAGGAGTTAACTGTGACACAGATCATGAGCTTCTTCTTGCACAAATCAGATCAGCATTTAAAAAAGTAGGGAAAATCATTAGGCCATATAGGAAAATCATTAGACACATCCCTTATGAATATGAAGTGGAAGTGATGAATAGATTTAAAGAATTAAATCTGGTAGACAGAGTGCCTGAAGAACTATGGATAGAGGTTCACAATATTGTACAGGAGGCAACAACAACAACAAAAAAAGAACATTCCAAAGAAAAAGATCAAGAAAGCAAAATGGCTGTCTGATGAAGCTTTACAAATAGCTGAGGGAAGAAAGAAAGAGAATGGAGAATGGAAAAATTTTATCCAACTACATTCAGAATTCCAAAGAACAGAAAAGAAAGATAAGATGATTTTTGTAAATGAGCAATGCAAAGAAATAGAAGAAAACAATAGAATGGGAAAGATAAGAGATCTCTTCAAGAAAATTAGAGATATTGAGGGAATGTTTCATGCAAAAATAGACATAATAAAAGACAAAAATGGTAGGGACTTAACAAAAGTAGAAGGGATTAAAAAGAGGTGGCAATGATACACAGAAGAATTATACAAGAAAGATTTTAACATCACTGATAACCACGATGGTGTGGTTACCTTACTAGAGCCAGACATCCTGGAAAATTAAGTCAAGTGACTCATAGGAAGCATAGTTAACAACAGGACTGGTGGAGGTAACAAAATTCTAACTGAGCTATATCAAATCCTAAAAGATGATGCTGTTAAAGTGTTCCATTCAATATGTCAGCAACTTTGGAAAATTCAGTGGCCACTGAATTGGAAAAAATCAGTTTACTTCCCAATTATAAAGCAGGGTAATGCCAAGGAATGTTTAAATGTACTGAACACTTGTGCTTATTTCACATGCCAGCAAGGTTATACTTAAGATTCTGCAAGCTAGGCTTCAGCAACATGTGAATGAAGAATTGTCAGAAAATCAAGCTGGTTTTCAAAGAGGCAGAGTAACTAGAGACCAAATTGCCAATATTCCATGGATAATGGAGAAAGCAAGACAATTCCAGAAAAACATTTACTTTTGCTTCAGTGACTACACTAGAGCCTTTGACTGTGTGCATCACAACAAAATGTGGCAAGTCCTCAAAGATGCAAGAGCCAGATCAATTACTTATCTCCTGAGAAACCTGTATGCAGGCCAAAAAGCAGAAGTTAGAACCAAATATGGAACAACTGATTAGTTTAAAATTGGAAAAGGAGAATGACACAGCTGTGTATTTTCAGGTTATTTATTTAACTTATATGTGGAGTACAGAATGTGAAATGCCTGGCTGGATGAATAAAAAGCCTAAATTAAGATTGCTGTGAGAAATATCAACAAACTCAGATATTCAGATTACACTACTCTAATGGCAGAAAGTGAAGAATTAAGAAAACTCTTGATGAGAGGAGAGTATACACACAGGCTTGAAGCTTAATATAAAATTTTTTTAAAAATTTAAAATAACAACCTAAGATCTTGGCAACTGACCTTATCTCTCCCTGATAAATAGAGGGAGAAGAAATGGAAGCAGTGTCCAATTTTGTATTTTGGGCTCAAAGATCACTGGAGACAGTAACTTGCAACCATGAAATTAAAAGATGCTTATTCCTTGAAAGGAAAACTATGTCAAATCTGAACAGCAGACTAAAAAACAGAGATATCACATTGTCAACAAAGGTTTGTATGATCAAAGCTATGGTTTTTCTATTAGCAATATGTGGCTGTGAAAGTTGAACTATAATAAAAGCTGAGAGCCGCAGAATCAATGCTTTCAAATTGTGGTACTAGGGAAGACTTTTGAGAGTCCCTGGAACAGCAAGGAGATCAAATCGGTCAATACTTAAAGAAATTAATTCAGACTACTCACTGGAAGGTCAGATACTGAAACTGAAGCTTAAATACTTTGGCCACATAATGCAAAGACAGGACTCATTGGAAAATACTTTGATTTTGGGAAAAAATTGAAGGCAAAAGGAGAAGCGGAAGATGAGATGGAGAAATGGGCAACGAGCACAAGCTTGGATGGACTTTGGAAGATAGTGGAGGATAGACGGACCTGGCATATTATAGTCCATAGGTTCATGAAGAGTCAGACATGACCGAATGACTGAAAAACAATAACCAGCATCACTTACTATATGCCAGGCATTGTGCTAAGAACCAGGCGTAAAAAATGAAAAATGCAAAACTGTAACTGCCCTCAAGGAATTTACATTCTGGGAAGACAACACATCAAGAGAAAATAAAAGGGGAGAGGGGGAGTGAAGACCTTGCAGGAAATTACAAGGAGGCTTAGGGCTCTGCAACATAAGGCAGAAAGCTCACTTATCAGAGTCAAGGGAGCTAAAGGTAGAATCCAAGTTTCCAAGGTATACTAATAGTCAAAGAAGAGAGATAAAAGAGAAAAATCTCTACCCTCAAGGAGCTCACATTCTATCAAAGGTAACAAAGATGCACATAACTAATTATAAACAAATTATTATGATAAGATAGAGTCTGGACCTGTTTCATTAATATAGGAGACTCCAATATAGGTGTGAGAGATGTTTTCTCAGAAGTAAGCCTCCTCAGAGGGTCAGTAGTTCTTGTTATTGTTGACCTTGTAAAAGCATGCTTTCAAAACCTCCCCTGCTCAGACCCTGTTTTTAAGAAAGAATAGCCCTACCCCCAACCTGAACTGTTTACCCTTGCAAAACTTCCCGCCTTTTCTTGTGTCCAGGCAAACTTGTGTAATTGCCTTTGTTCTCTGTTGCTGGGGAAGATTTACATGAATAGATTGTACCCCCTGAAGCCCAGCCAATGGGATAAGGGGAAGGAGTTTAGGGAGGAGGAGCTCGAGTTAGGGTATAAATAAGTCTTGCTTTCTGTAACGAACTTGTCCTCCAGCTGTCATTAGTGTGATGAGGTGGGGTGCCCTTTCTCACGAGAATGCAATAAACTCCTTTCTGCTTTCAAGTTATCTAAGTCTTTGTTTTAATTTTGAGTAGTGGTCTCTGTCCCACAAGTAAAATAAATAAAAGGTAATTTGGAGGGTAAGTTAGGCACTAATCAAGGGGAAGGAGGCAATCAGGTAAGGCCTCACATCAGAAGTAGTATTTGAGTTTTGAAGAAAACTGGAGGTTGTAAAAAGTGGAGGTAATGAGGGAATACATTCTAGGCATGAGGGACAGCTTGTGCAAAGGCACTAAGATGGGAAATAGAATACAACGTGCAATGAACAGAAAGAATGTCAGTTTAGCTAGACCAAAAAAGTTCATGAAGGGGTAAGAGGTAAAAGGCAGTTCAGAGAGAGATAAAGAAGATCTGTAACTAGAGTAGTGATCATGAAATATAAATCAAATAAAGGCCTGAGGCAGGAGTCATGTCCTGAGACCGGAAGAATAGTTCAGCAATAAAGCATTTATGAGCCCTAAGGGTCAGGCAGTCAGAACAGTCTGAGGACTGGTTAGAATTCAAAGAAATCAAGTATTCAACAAAGTGTCAGCTTAAACCAAAAATGCATACACTATTCGTCATGCTCAATGAAAATGAGTATCCTTGCACACTTTTAAGCCTAGGTATATTAAGCTAACCGTGTACTCCTCATTTCTTTGAAGGATGTTTAATTATATTCTTCTGCTGACAACTGCATTTCCTACACTGGAAAACACACACACACACACACACACACACACACACACACACACACACTCATACATCTGTGGACAGAGGAAGAGTTTTAGGATAATTCCTAAAGCAGGCATTGCTTAGTAGGGTCCATCTGCCACTCTCTTCAACTAATGGAGAAGAGGAAGCAAATCTGAACTCAGCACAATCTGAGCTGAGCTATGTATAAATCTTCCCTGCTGTAGCTTTGGAAAGAGACTATCTAACCTTTATTTAAACAGCTCCACTGATGGGAATTTTATTGTGGTTAATGAATATAATAGAATATAATGGAAGATTATGGTGCTGTTAAAATGATAAATGTAATGAATACAAAGAAAGATGGGAAGATTTGTATGAAATGATGCAAAGAGAAGCAAGCAGAATAAGGAAAACAATATGCACAATAACAATCACAATTCAAATTTAAAAAGAAAAAGAAAACAATTGAAACTGAATGCTGCAAAACGTAATGACCAAATGTGATCCCAAAGCCAAGATATGTGGAGGTTAAAGATTATGAGTGTGGAACAAAGTACATATTGTCAGATTTTTTTCAATATATTGAATAGTTCTGCTAAACATTTTTCCCTATTTTTAAAATTTTTGCCATAAAGGATTTCTCTTTCAGAGGGAGAAGAGAAAAAGGAAGCAATACTTTAGGAAATGTAGATGATATAAAAAATGAAAGGAATGGAATAAAAATATATTTCAAACAAAATTTAACCTGTCAAATTTGGCACAACATTCCAGTCAGCTGAATTATTTCTGTATCTTGATTCTATCATCCATTTTGTTATCCCTTACTTGCTTTCCACATTTTTACATATTTATTGTTAATTAGCTGTAAAAAGAGTTTAAAATTGAAGTTGGATAAAGTAACAGACATATTGAAGACCTCAGAGCTCTCTTACATCTTGTAAAGTCCAGTGGGGCTAGCTTCAAGGAAAATTATCTCCCTGAGAGGCAAAAGAAAATTTCCCCATCTCCCTTCAAATGGCCAGAGATAACCTCACTGACAATTCTGTTTCCCTAGGCTCTTCTGGAATCTGGAGCTGAGGAAACAAACACTAACATCACAGATGGGATGTTTTAGGGCCACATGATCAATCATCTTCCCACTATCTCTGTGGTATAGGACAAAATGGGAGTGGGGGGTAGAATTTGGCTCATGTGTTAGTGTGCTTACTTTACCCTCAAATGAACATTGCTTTTCTTTCTAGCAATTATACAATATGAAGATGGATGACGTATAAATGCTTTTTGATGTTTATATGACTTAAGGTTTACTGATAAACCATCATAATCTGAACTGTGGATCCCAAGTAGTGCTTCTTCCCTCCTTTCTGTTTCCCTGACCACATGTGGACTTCTCAGTCATTCCCCTCATCTTCTCCACAGTTCAACATTTTCCCAAGCTACCAAGACATGAAAAGACAAGCTACCATCCACTCAGATATCAAACTGATCTTCCTAAAGCACAGGTATGAACATATCACATACCCCAAGCCCTTTCCAATAAACTCTCATGGCTCCCTATAATCTCTTGTTTCAAAAAAGTTGATTTCTCAACTTTCTGCATGGGTTGTCTCAGATTCTTTCCTTCCATATCTCCATTTCCTTGCTGCCTTCAACTAAAATCTTGCCTTTCTCAATCCCTAGATAGATGATGATAGATAGATAGATATACACACATACATATGTGTGTATATATCCTGTTTGTACATAGTTATTTGCAGATTGTAAGCTCCTCAAGAGCAAATGTTTGATTGTCATTATTGTTGTTGTCTTTCTATCACCAGCACTTAGCACAATAACGTGATCTGTTGAAAAGTACTCGTACTCTCTTTTTCAGTCCTCCAACTCTTATTGGCCTCTGTGGAACAAGCACAGCTGTCATATATGTGATACTTTCCTAAATTATCTCTAAAATATAAAAATATTCAAGTAACCCACAAACAAAAATCAACTTTTCATTCCTTTACTATATTTCTCTAGTTTTGTTTTGTTTCATTTTGGTTTGTTTTGGTTTCCCACTTAAAAGCTTTGCATTTCTTTGGGCAGAAGTTACAGATTCAATTGTTTTATTTGCTTTTCATTTAATGATATTGCTTCACTTTCATCATAACTTAATCTTGGGCAGTTAACAAAAACAGGACCTTCTTCACCTCTAAGATTGCACAGCAATGGTCAACATTGTTTTTCATCAATGTTCATTAGAGATATTGGTCTGTAGCATTCTTTTCTTTGCTTTTTCTCTGTTTAAGTGTCAGGATTTATTTGTTTTAAAGATGGAGTTCTATAGGATGCCTTCTTTCATTATTTTTGCCAAAAACAAACAAGCAAACAAAAAAAATTAATTATTGTAGTTAGTTGAATACAAGATTAGCAAAGAGGCTACATGCTACAGCAACTTATTCAAAACATCATTTGCTATGCTTATTTGGAATTTATACCAGGAATGTGAGATTGTTTTAACATTAGGAAAACTATAAGAATACTTGATAATACTAATTTAAAAAATAAAAAATCACATGACTATATCAATAGATACAGGAAAATGTTTGAAAAAATATAATTTATGCTTAAAAAGCAATGTTGAAACAGAATAATTCACATGGAATCAAAATGAGATGTTGGAGCAGATTTTATTGTTCTTCAGATCAGATGAACTAAAAAACAGCAGAAGTAGAAGTCATGATCTCAGACACAGCAACAATAAAAATACAAATGATTAAAGAGATAAATAAGGAAAGCATATTACACTTAAAGGCACCATAGACAATGAAATGCTAACAATTATACATACCCACATGTGCCAAATGGCATAGCAGCTAAGTAATTAGGGAAATGTTAATTTACTTATAGGGACAAATTGCAAAACTATGAAAGTTGAGTGCCTCAATGTGCCATTTCAGACCTGGACCAAAACATAAACAAGAAAGAAGTAAAAGACCTTAGTAAAACTTGAGATAACTTAGGTATGATAGATTACCAATGATTATTGAATGGGAATAGAAAGGACTATAAATATTTCATAGCACTTTTACAAAAATTATCCATTTTCTATGGAACAAAAAATCTTACAAAGAAATGCAGAAAGGTAGAGAGATATTAAACATAACTTTTGGTGATCAAGATAACCAAAATTACAGAAAATAAAGGACATTAGGAATAAAATGTTCATATTTAAATGTACACTAATTTATTCCTGAAGAATTACTGAGCAAATCAGGAGAACAACAGATCATTTCACAAAAGAAAATGACAAAAATGAATCTCATCAAATATTGAAGATGCAGTTAAAGCAGTCCTTGGGGGAAAAAATACTTCTCTTAATACTTTTTTATCAAGAAAATATCAATGAATAGCAATAAAGCAATAAATGGGTTGTAAAATTAAAATAACTAGAAAACAATGAGTCATTTCCCAAATTAAACATAATTTTTTAAAAAGTCTGGAAAAAGGTAGAAATTAACAAAATTAGAAAAAAATCTGATTGAATTTTAAATAAATTTGATATTTTTATTAATAAAAGTATACAAACCATTAGCTTATTTGGTTGAAAAAATCAAATCCAAATTACTTAAATAAAAAGTAAAAAATGAGAAATCACAACAGATGAAGAAGAAATCCATTTTCAGAAACTTTGCCTCAATAGATATCAACAAAATAGATTTAAAAAATGAAATATATGAATACTTATAAGAACACAAAATATTGAATTTAAAATAATAATAGAGAAATTACTCAAACTCATCTGAGAAAAAGAAGCTGGTCAAATTATAAATAAACTCTCAAGGAAAGAAAAAAATCCAGGCCCAGATGGATTTACAAATTAATTCAATCAGAAATTCAGAGAACTACCTACAAATACAAAGCATTTGCAAAAATATGGAAAGAAGTATCCTACAGACACCTTCTCTGAAACAATTTTAGTCTTAATATATGAACTGAGGAAAGATAAAGCAAAGAAAGAACTATGAACCAACATCTTTAATTAATAATGATAAAAAATGATATAAATACTAGCAAAATACTAAAAAGAATTGACAATATGACTAAATTGGATTTATACCTGGAATTCAGGGCTAGGTTGGTTAAATATTAGGAAAACTATGAATGTATTATATTAATAACAAAACAAAAAATCATGTGATTGTATCAATAAATTCTAATACACTTTGACAAAATACAAGTTACCTCTTTTAAAAATTAAAAAGCAAAGTCATAAATGAAACTTTATATAATAAAATGAATAGTATCTATCTAAAACACAGAGCTCTTTTCAGTACAGTAAGATGATATGCTAAAATGATTTTCAGCCAAATTTCTCTCATTTTTTATTAGTTCCTGTTGAATAAAAAATTATTTCCATAGTATTTTATGTTCTTTTGTATAGTAAATAATGTATCATTTCATAAGTATTTCTTGCCTAATTTATTGAACTGGATTGCTTTTTTTAAATTTTTAACCATATCTGTTGGTATTGATAGTTGCTACCTCATAATATAATTTGAGATTGGTAATCCCTAATCCTCTTTATTCCTACTTTTCATTATTTCCTTATATTTACATATTCATTACCTTTTTTTCTTCCTAATGAATTTTCTTATCATTTTATATAATTAATCATTTGGCTGGTCGAATGTTATGTGAAGACTAAATTGTTTGGAAGCCTTATTGTACTGTGACCCGGTTACAAGCGTTAAATATTTTTCCATGTATTTATGTTTTCCTTTTCTTCTGTGAAAATGTTGTTGTATTATTTGGTAGATCAACTTCAAGATATTTAATTAAATATTTGGTGAACTTAGAAATTATTTATCTTAAATGGCATTTTTAATTTTTTTACTTTCTTCATGTTTATTACTAGTACCACGCTAAAAGATTGCGTTTTTTTTCTGGATACATTTTATATCCTGCCGTTCTGCTGAAGCAGTTAATTGACTTGATTTTTTTGGTTGATTCCCTTCTATGCAAATGGTAATATAATCATCAAATATAGATAATTTTGCTTTCTCATTGCCAATGCTTATTTTCTTACTTTCTCTTTCTGCGATAGATAGAATTAATAGTAATATAGTACCTTGAAGTTATTAGGATTTTGAAGGGACATTTGTTTCTTTTCTCCTATTATAATGTAGGCGCTTCATCATCACTTTTCTCCTTCAAATGTTCAAATATATTTACCTTTCTAGGTTTCTCTTGACTCCTCTGTTTTCATTTCAAAGTTTCTACTCAAGTCTTTTCATGAGGAATACTTGATAATTCTTATTTTTTTTCCCAATAGGATTATATACTCAGTCTTTCAGGGTCAGTTATTTTTAGTTGTAAGCTTTTTTCTTCCTTTTTCCTTTTGGAATATAGCATTCCAACATTTTTTTTTCTTTGCAGGAGTAGGTGTTAGGTCTTGACTGATACTCACTATGGCCCTTTGACACTTAAACTCTTTCTTACTGATCACTGGCATCCATCCACAGAGCACAGGAGTTGGGGAGCCAGAGTGAATCCTATGTATAAGTGAATCCTATCTGGGAAATCTGTCTTTGGAGTGATGTCACAGGCTGCTATTCCACTTCAGTCTCTCCCATTGGGATGTTAATATAGGCTTTTGGCCTGTTTTCTTGTGTTTATGCTGCTTTCTCTGAAAATATCGTTTTTCCTATGTCTACAACTCTCAGTTGCCTTTTAGAATAGCTCTGGCTTCATGAATGAGTTTACTAACATTTCTCTTTGGATTTCTTCGTCATTGGTCAATTTGGTGCCCCTTTTAGGTGATAAATGCTGGGGTAAAAATGGGAGATCTCAGCTTCCGTGTGATTTTTCACATAGCACCCTTAATCAGAAGTCTCAAAAATATTCTTTAGTCTATTCATATATTTTGTTGTAGATTTCTCACAAGACAGTAAGTTCTTTGAAGGCAGAAAAGTAAACTATCTCTTCTCTACATCCTAGAGTCACTGAGCTTCAGATAAAATGAAGACACAATGGGAACTATCTGACCTACATTTTAACTTGGCTTTGAAAGCCCAACCCTAGCGTGTTCATATCACCCTCTGAATCTTCATGAAAAGTGACATGGTATCTCTCTAAATATAGATTACCCTCTCTAAAATTATCCCATGACCGTACTTAATAATACCCTATACTAGAAGGGATTGTAGCTTTGAATAACATTATTGTATAGGTTTATTTCAGTCCACCACCAAATAGAACTCATGGAATGACTCACGTATCTATCATGATCTCAGCCCTTGGGTCCTGAAACATTTTTTTTCTCTGAGAGAAGGCAAAGTAAATCTTACATGATGGTTAGTCATGTATATTTTGCCCCTGGCAAACAACCAAAGGGAGTGTATGCAATTCAAATGAATTAAAAACAGAATCCCTTAGACTTAAAAGATTTTTTTTCATGACCTTCAGGTCAACAATCACACCCCAGCATTTCTCTCAGTGACAGATGATTTTCCCAAGTTAGTACATTTTCATATGAAGCAAACCTTTAAGTAATCATGGCACACATCCTGAAGAGGGTACAGCCTTCTTTCCTCCTACTGAAGCCCCCTCAGCACTCCAGGACAGGAGACATGCCATGCATTTTACATTAGCTCAGTAACAAATGTCTTCATGTTAGAATTCAAGGAACTGTGCTCATTAGCTCTTTCAGGAACTAAGGAATAAGAGTTGGAAAGGTATAAGTTGGGGAGATATTCTCTGTGAACAAGCAGCAATTTGCCAAGCAGACAAAAAGATTGGTGTTGGAGGGGGTAGGTGGTGGGTGGAGGGGAGATTGCACTAGACAAAGCTATTTTGAGTTAATGAACCACTCTGAACCAGTCTGACAGAAAAGAAAGTGGGGGTGGGGTCACATAGAACTCCTTCCACAGAGGAACTTTCTGGGGGGAAAGTACTATTTGTAGGGCTCCATGGACTGTGTTCATTTGAACTTGCCGTTGCCTAGCATCTATGTCTGAAGGGAAAGGTCCAAAGGTCTTGTGAGTGGGAAGCAGGCCATCCTGACAGATGGACCCAAGTACAGGTCATCAGAATGCTAATTAAGTTTAGAGGGGGCCCAGGTCTCAGTCAAGAATTCCAAAGCAGCTGTCCAGCCTGAGAAAAGGTGATTCTGCTTTAATAAGACACTTGACACAGCCAAACCAGATCTCTAGAAGGGCATTTTTCTATCTTGAATTGTACACCCACAAACACATATTCACACTCTTACTTTCTTCTTTCATTTTTATTTTGAACTTTAACAATGATCAATAAACACAAATATTTCAAGATACTAAAAACAGGAAAGAAGATTATATAGGAAACTATAACATTGAATAATCAATGTCCACTAATTCAAAGAGTCTTATGCAAATGGTCTTTGAGCCACTGGTTTACACACACACACACACACACACACACACACACACACACCCCAAGCATTTATTAAGCATTCACTGTGTACCAGGCACTGTGCTAAGTCCTGTGCATACAAATAGAAGCAGAAAATAAAATGATCTTCTCCCTCAGGAAGTTTATATTCTAATGGGAGAAGATATTAGAGAAAAGGCAGGAGAGTAATGAAGAAATAAAAAGTTCAACAAGATAGTTTCAAAAGTATTCTATTTTTGTTGTCCTCTGTACTTATATTTTTTATTCTATGTTTTAAGAAATATTTTATTAATGCTTTTTTTTTTTTGCAAGTCTATTACTACCCCCTAGTTGCCTGATCCCATACCATCCCTTGTAAGAAATATGTGTAGTCAGGGGCAGCTAGGTGGTATAGTAGATAGAGCTCTGGCCTTGGAGTCAGGAAAACCTGAATGCAAATCCAGCCTCAGACACTTGATACTTAATAGCTATGTGACCCTGGGCAAGTCACTTAACCCCTATTGCCTCACCAAAACATGTGTGTGTGTGTGTGTGTGTGTGTGTGTGTGTGTGTGTAATCAAACAAAACAGAGCCATGTTGGTCATGTCAGAATTCACGTTTGTTTCTGTATGTCTAGTTCATCACCTCATTTACTATTTTGTTTAGAGTTCTGAGGCCTTTTGGAGTTTTTTTCTTTCCCTTCACATCATTAATGTAATCATCCGTTATGTTCTCCTGGTTCTGATCATTTCATTCAGCTTCAGTTTACATAAGTATTTTCATATATCTCTGTATCTATCATATTCATAATTTCTTATGGTACAATAAAAGTCCATTGCACTCATGTATAACAATTTCTTCAGCCATTCCCTAACTGATTTTTGTATCATTCTTTGCTACAATGAAAGCAGCTGCTATATATTTTTAATTTTGTGTTTTTAAGAATGGATGTTACTCTAAGGAAACATGAAAAGTTGAAATATTTTAAAAGTATATTTCAGTTACTGTTAGAGATACTGGAGCAGCTGTTGGTATGAAGAAGTCAAGTGTTTTAAGAACCATTCAAGCCCACAATAAAATAGGATCAATTCCATTGAAGTAAAGAAGGGAAAGAAACTATGGTCAAAAATTAAGAACAACTCCAAGACTTGACAAACTGCTGTTGAAAAAAAGCTTAATTAATCCTCAGAAAACAAACAAAGACCTTCAGAGGGATGTAACAGCTGGAGGGATTGTTATTTATTCCTCTTCAGTGGGATGTAGGTTTCTCAAATTTAGAAGAACTACACGAAAGCCAATTTTTAAAATAGCTGATATGTGTTGCTAGAAAGAAAAAAAATACTGTCTTTGTAATAGTCAACACAATACAAAGAATGGAATACTTAACATTTGGGGAAGAATATTTTTACTGATGAAACTCATTTTCTCACTCAAGGCTATATACCAAGTCTGGGATCGGGGTGAATTATACAGCAGATTGGCACATGCTCTTGCTGTATTCTTTGTTTTGATGACAATAAACAATAATTAGACAAATTTCTTTAAGCATAAACCTTCTCTCCCTTGAATCTGCTGATAAACTATTTAAATCATTAGATGTATTTCAGCTCTATGCTATATGAGCAATTTAATATGGAAACTGAGATGTAAAATCAAGAAGTCATACATAGATTTGAGTACTGAATCAGCTGTTTACCAATCATGTGAGCCTGGGCAAGCCAGTCTACCTCTCTGAGGCTCAATTTCATTATCTGTAAAATGTGGATAAAAATGCTTATGCCATCTATTTTATAGAGGTTTTTATAGCAAAGAGCTTTGTAGACCTTAAAGTACAAGAGTAACATGGGTTATGTGCATGCTAAGCATGCCTTTTATTTCTTCCTTAAGTCACTCTAAATTCTTGGAGCACAAAGCAACTAAGATTCTAGGTTGTGGAGAAGTTGGTGATTTGCATTAGAAGAGGCAGCTAAGTGACAATGGATAGGGTGCCCAACTTGGAGTCGGGAAGGTGAGTTCAAATTTGGCCTCAGATATATAATATCTGCATGACTTTAGGCAAGTCACTCAGCTTCTCTATGCTTCAGTTCCCTAATCTGTAAATTGTGGGAAATAATAATAGCACCTATCTACTGGTGGTTGTAAATCTTGCATTAAATAATATGTGTAAAGTGCTAGCTATCAAGTAGAAGGGAATTCCCTACTCTAAGGAAATCACAGGATCAAACTAAAACCAAAAAAGTTAGTTCTTACCACAATCTTGCAGGATTAGTATAGTGGAAAGGAAGATTAAACATCTAAGATCTCTGATGTTTCCTATCAGGAAACGAAGAAGGAGGAAGGAAGGAAGGAAGGAAGGAAGGAAGGAAGGAAGGAAGGAAGGAAGGAAGGAAGGAAGGAAGGAAGGAAGGAAGGAAGGAAGGAAGGGAAGGGAAGGATGGAGGGAGGAAAGAAAAGAGGAAGGGTGGAAGGAGAGAAAATTCCACTGTGGTTGGAAGTAGAGAATTTCTATCTCCTTACCTCTTCCTGACCCTTTTTTAGCTGTCGAATCAGCAGGGGAATGTTGGTCCTTAAATAACCTCTGACCACTAGAGTCCTGGGAAGCAAGCAAGGTAGAGAGAAATCTGAGTAGGAAATTCTAGAAGACTTTTGGGGGAGGTGAAAGTAGAGAGAAGAAAGTAAAAAGAGAGAGCAAAGAAAAATACAAAAAGAAAAGAACAGAGGAGAGTAAGGCAGGAGAAAGTCTCCAGGCCTAGACCCAGATATTGGGTCTACAGAAAAGCCATTCTTAAGTGAGGCAGGAAAATAATTTGCTGACAGTGTGGGAGTTGGCCTACCTAAAACTTTGAGAAAGAGTAAAGCCACCCTGGACCCAGTGCCCTGAAAGAAATGAGCAGAAGTGAAGAACAGGTGCATCCTCTGAAGGTCCAGGGAAGCTTCACCTTCCATTCCCTCACCTCCCTCTGGCCCCAGAACTCTCCCCCCACCCCACCCAGGGTTCCAGCTTCCTCTTGGTTCTAGAAGCTATTCTCGAGGTCATTGCTCCGGCCGAAGAGCCGGGGGTGTCGGCCTGGGGTACAGAGGGGCAGCTGCTGCGACAGTGATATGGAGCTAAAGGACGGTGGGGGGAGGAAGAGGAGGAGGAAGAGGAAGAGGAGGCAGGGTCAGCCAAGGCAGGCGCAGCGGGGACATGAGGTCCCAGTCGGAGGAACGGGAGAGTAGCTGCAGCAGCAGCAGCAGCAGCAGCAGCGGGAGGACCCAGGAGCCCCAAAGCCCCGAGAAGTTCCAGCGCGGCCAGGGCAAGAAAAAACGCAAAGGGGGCCGTGTGGTAGGCTTGAGCCAGCAGCGGCAGGCGGCCAACGCCCGGGAGAGGGACCGTACTCACAGCGTCAACAGCGCTTTCATCGCACTCCGCACCCTCATCCCCACAGAGCCGGCGGACCGCAAACTCTCCAAGATCGAGACCCTGCGCCTGGCAGCCAGCTACATCTCCCATCTGGAAAACGTGCTCTTGTTCCCACCCGAGTCGTTTGGGGGTCCCCAGGCCCACCCCCCGCTTCACTATCTGCCCTGCCTGCGGGACAGCGAAGAAGGTGCTGGCGGCAGCCCCTACGGAAGCGTAGGAGCCCCGCGGCCCATCTGCACCTTCTGCCTCAGTCACCAGAGGAGGGTGGTAAGGATGGCCCCTCACTCCTCCTGAAAAGGGAAGAGAAACATAGAACAGATAGAGAGATGGTTACAGAGAGACACACACAGAGACAGAGAGAGACAGAGTTAAGGAGATAGAGACAGAAGGAGATAGAAACGAGAAACAGAGAGACAGTCAGACAGAGAGACATGACAGTCGGAGTTAAAGACAGAGACACAAAAAGGGAGACAGAGATTGAGAAAGAGAAAAAAAATTTAACTCACTCTCTCTCTCTCTCTCTCTCTCTCTCTCTCTCTCTCTCTCTCTCTCTCTCTCTCTCTCTCTCTCCAATCCCCACACTAATAGGGACTCACCATGAGTCAAAATTATTTTTTCCTTTTATCACCAGGATAGTTTTAAGAGTTCTGAGCATCAGGGTTCAAATAATATCTTTAGGATGAATTATTCGTGTGACCTTGCACAAAGCACTTAAAATTTCTGGGGTCCCGTTTCTCATCTGTAAAGCGAGAGGGTTGGACTAGGGGCCATTTAAGAACTCTTCTAACTCTAAATCTATAATCCTATGATTCTGTGGCATTTTCTATACCCCAAGTGAGGATTTGTAAGCTGACAAAGGATAGTCCTTTGTGCAAAGCCTCATTAAGAAGTTTATCTTAACTACTTTTTTTTTAATGTAGACTTCCCTGGAAAATTCAATACCTTACAGTTGCTATAATGCAATTTAATACATCAACAATTTTAAATAACAAGATTTCTTTCTTTTAGGTTAGGGGTTCTTAATCTTTTTGTGTATATGTCACAGACCCTTTGGCAGTCTGGCGAAATCTAGGCACCTTCTCAGAATAATGTTTGTCGCCTACATTCATAATTGAAGAAAATGCTAAATTTCAGTTAGAGGTTAGTGAAAATAAAGATGTATTTTTTTTCCCATGCAAGTTCACATACATTCTGAACTCTGCCTATGGATCCCAAATTCGGAGATCTGTCTTCTAAGGGCTTAGAGTCTCAAAGAAGCCTCTTGCCAATTATTTTCCATCCAGTGGCATTGGGTGCTTTTTTTTTTGAAGAAAAGAAGATATGCCAAAAGTTTAGAATTTCCTGAGGAAACAAAAATAATGGTTTCTTGTTCTCCCTAGATCTTCCTTTAGCTTCCCTATATTATGTTCCGGAGTGCATTATCACCTTATTGATATGATCAGACCACTTGTTATTTGCACTGTTGATTCCTTTACCACTTTAGCTTTGAGATCTGTTTTTGGCTACTCTCTAGGAACTGTATTCCTTAGTTTCATTTCCAGGCACTTATGAAATCAGAAAAGCATTTTGTTCTCTCCTATTTTTCTATTTCATTATGTAATCCACCTTTAGATTCTTCTGTCTAAAACTATTATCAAATTTCTTCTGTTGATGTTCAGACAATTGCCCAGTTTCCATTTCCAACTCCTACCACCACCATTTTACAACTTCACTTTCTAGAAAATTCTGTCAGTTAGACTTTTCACACATTTACATTCAGTTGCAGTGTCTCAACTTGAAGCAGATTGGATATCTCAAATCTTTTCAGCCAGGAGAAAGCCAAAAGTATAAATGCTTTCAGAGTTTAATTGCTACTGTTACCTGGCCATCCTTAGGTGCTCTCTAATTTGCATTTTCTGTGCCCTTTTGCAGTACAAAGAAGGGGAGAAGCAATGATCTATTTAAAGTATATGTGGACATTCCCTCAGATGAGAAGCTTATACAAGTATTGCACCAAATGGTGAAATGATTTATGTAACTTCTTGGCACCCACAGAATATGTTTACATGAAATACATTAAATAATGTAAAGAAGTCATGTTTTAACACATACGTGGAAAAACACATGGGTCATACTCTTATACTGCGACAAATTTATTCGGATCATCCTGCAAATGAAACCTTATACTGGGGGGCAAAAGTTGCACCTGGTGTGGCAGCTGTTTTAGTGCCAGAAATGTTAAACTTAGCCATCCTGGTCCTGAAACTCAGGGCTTGAAACATAGGCCACATGATGAAACTTGAGATTTGAGACTTGCAATGTTTTCTGTCAGTGGGAACTGTCATAACATCATCATTGACTGAGTCTTGAATGAGTATCGGACTGAGCATGGTCAACCTCTCATTTTTCTACCCCTATGCTCCAACTTTTATTTATGGTGAAAGAAGGAAATGAAATATGTCATCAGTAATTTTTTTTTTGTTCAAGCTAAGGAAACAAGAAAGTGGTTAATGGTTATCTGATGAGGAAAATAGATCCTCTCCCTCTGCCAAACCCAAATGTCACAGAGCAAAGTTGCCAGCCACTGTTTAAAAATGTATCTATTAATGACTGTGGTAGATCATCAAGGAATTGCTTATCTCTACCCCTTAATGCTAGAAATAGTGTTGGCTATAATTGGATAAAGTCACAGTTACCTCTTCATTTTAAAATTATCTTCTACAATCATAATTAGATATATTACATTATGTTTTTTTAAGCTTGATCAGATACAATACATTTTAAATTCCACTCCAGTTATGCCACCTGCTGAGTCTCCTGGGTGCTACATTGGCACTCTGGTCTTCTCAGGGTTACAAAGAATACTAAATAAAGTATCCTTGCAGATTGTCATGTGCATCTGCCAAAAACACATAGAAGCAGGAATAAGGAATGATAGAATGATTTCACTTTCATTTCTCTCAATCTATGTACTTCATATGTGCTCAATATCAGGCTAAGTGTTTTAGGAGATAAAGAAATATTACATATTTATTATTATATAATAATATTGTATACTTATAATATATTATTAGTGATACATATCATATTTTACATATAATGTGATAGTATTACATACCCTATTTTTAATATTGCATGTCATCACTATAATGCCATATTATTATATTGTATTAATAATCCAATATGTTATATCACTAATATGCAATATTATTAATATTATAATCTCCACTCTGAAGTAGTTCGTACTCTGACTGGGGAGACAAGACTAGCAAACATCAAATGATAAAATTACATTTAAAAACATAATAATACAATTTGGAGCTATATTACACATATAGAACATATATAGTGGAACTGTGCAAAGATGAGGGAGAAAAAGAACTATAGCCTGGCAAGAGGAGGAGTCATTGGCTAGACATTTTGCCAGTTAGGGTCATGATGCATTGATGAAAAGAGAAAAATATGGGAGTATTGTACCTTTATTAGATGGGTTGTCACTTCTCAAACTTCTTGGACTTTTGAGTTCTTTTTTTTCTGGCAGAGAAACAACAGAGTGCATTTCAGTGTTTTATTTTTTAAAAATCTTTGCAAGTTTTAATAAGAATGCCAATCATTGTTGTTATTTATTTTATTTATAAAATTCATTATTTATAATATATTTTGATGAACAACATAAACTTTTAAAGCAATCATTAAAAGAGGCAAGAGCAAAAGAATATAGCAGAACCTCACTTCAAATGTAATGAAAATAAAATGATACAAACATTAAAGATTTTGTCCTCCTTCCACAACGAAACATCCTAATTTTCATTTCTTCCAATAAAAAAAATCAAGAGTACTTGACACAATACTAGACACTTAGTGGTTGTTCAATATATACTTGGATTGAAATAAAATTATAAAGTACTTTTATATAATGATAATGCCTTCCTTATATTTGTGCTGCATTTAAATCTTTTAAAAGCAATTCACAAATATTAATTCATCAGTTTGCAGTGCCACAGCCTCAAGTTTTGTTATACTTGAAATGCTGCTGTGCTAATGTATAGGGCAGATTTCTCCCTTACACTACTAATTCTCCAGATATTACCTTCTTATGCAAACACAAGTGACATTCTACTGTATTATCATCCTTGATAATCCAAGGCTAATCTAGAAATGAGACTTGGAGGGCTCTTTAAGCAATCTACAACTTTCCCATCCTAAAAAATAACAGAGGTACTTTATGGAAAGCAATTATGTGTGCATGGGAGAAATGAGAATCAGAGGGTGGGAGACAACAATCACTACATGCAATCAATAAATGCTCAATAACCATGTTTTTAATTAATTATTGAACTTGACGAAGACCTTTAGAAAATGTTTGATGATTCTTATTTGTCTCAATAAATTTATTCTGTAAAATTGAATTTTGCACATTTTAGAACTTGCTTTCTATGAAAATCAATGTCAAATTTAATAACTAAACTAGTAGTAAATACCTTTCAACCTTAGCTATTGTTTAACCTTCATCTTAACTTTTGAAAATCATAGAGAATTCCCAGCTCTAACCACTGATCACAACCTGCATTAGACTTCATAGATAAGACATACTTGTCTGAAGCCCATGGAAATTAAATGATTTGACAAAGGTTATACACTAGTGAGTCAGAAATGGAATTTGAACTCAGACCTTCCCAATTCCAAGCTCCACACTCTATCCATTAGGCCATACTGTTTTTAATGTTACTGACTACATATCCTTTTTATTTCAAGTTAAAATGCTTAATTTATCCTGAAGGCAATAAAATAGTGCCTTTTTCCCCCTATGAGATCTAAATATTATTAATGATGCTGCTGTTTCAGTGCTTGGATTTCCCATTGTACAAACAACGTAAGCGTGGGCTGATATTTTAAGCAGCAAAATTTTGCATGCAGGGTAAAAAACCTATGATTTCATGCACTTAAGGTTTAAGTACAGGTTACAAATTACAAATATTCTCTGTTGATAAAAGTAGATAGGTAGGTGTCATTTTGTTTTCTTTCAAAGATGCTTGTTGGTTTTTAATTCAATCTTTTGGCAAATGGAACCTCTTTAAATAAACTATTTATATAGCATGCTCCCCACCCACCCCCTTTTAAAAAGGATATTTACCTTATTGTTACTATTGAAATGGAGGGAATTACCATTATTTTTGGAGGAATTTAAGATTATTGTAGTGGAAAATTATTTTAAAATGCAAAACATTGCTTAATTCTATTTCCCTTTTCCTGCTCCCAAGATTATAACTCCTTCCCTCTACTACTTTTGTATGGTAAGGAGATCAGTTCTTCTACCTCTACAAAAACCAAAGGCTATTCCTTTTGTCACTCAATAACAATATAACCTCCCTTCCAAAAATCAGATAATCAAGTTGGTTATTTGTGCAATTATGTATGTTCTTATGTGTGGATATATTGGGCTTCATTTTATCCCTGTATATGCTGCAGAAATTTCCTCCTAAGAAGATAAAGAAAATAAGCTAATCCAGATATCCTACTCCTGATATCGATTATTTTCTCCTTCACAAGCCTGTACCTAACCATAGATTTCAGGCTACTCAGCTCTTAGAACTGGGGGTGGAGGAAGCCTTCCCTCCAAGAGTGACCTGTGTAGAACTAATCAATATTGGTGTGGGAAGGGAAATGTGGGGGAGGGTAGCTGGTCAGCAAAATCATCATAGGCTTGTTGTAGTAACTCAGGATACATCAATGTTGAAGCTAAAAGGGTCCTTAGCGGTCATCTGTTGTGGCCCCTTCCTTTTACAGATTATGAAAATCACATCTAGACAGATGAAATTAATTTCCCAGGTTCAGACACCAAATTAGTCACAGAATTAAGACTGAAATCTGAGCCTCCTTATTTCCAGTCCCATGTTCTTTCCATTACAACACCTTCTCTCATACTGACCGACCTGTAATACATCTAGGAGACTCAAGAAAAAATTATGGATACACAGATGATTCACACTGTATGTTTGCTTATATACAATTTTTTTCTCTCTCTTCTTGTACATCATCAAGAACAATCTTGTACAAACATCAAAGTCTTCTTTTATTTTAAATCTTTAATCCTCCACCTCTTATTTTCCCCTTGCATGGCCACAGATTGGACCTTGTGGCTTAATGAGAAATACTGGAAGTATAACTTTGAAGAAATTTTTCATTTCACTCCTAAGAAAATGATTTTTATATTGTTCTCATAAGAGATCTCATATCATTTTGCTTTGCGGTGTTTGTGTGTATTTTAAGCTTTTTTGAAGAAGAGTCATGTTCTTTAAAAAAATAGAGCTTGTAGCAGGAGACTTTTTTGTACATTTTCTAATGGAAGCTATCTGGAACCTTCTAGTCTTCTTTTGCACACCCATGATTGTCAATGGAATGATGCTGATGGAAGAAGTTCATGGGATGAAAATCTAGATTGCATATGTATTTCATTAGTATTGTGCAAAAAAAAAAAGATATGGGGCAGTAGGTGGTTCATGCGCATCAATTTTCCCAAATAGTGAATCCACAACCTGTTGTTAAGATTAACTTGAGTACTAAAGATACAATTTGAAATCTTCCAACACAGCTCTGTGGGTGAATAAATGAAGACATAATTCATTTACCACAAATAACAAGGTATATAGTAGAAATATTACTGGCTTGGACATGCAGAGCTTTGTGTTTTAATACTGGCTCTGGTACTAACTATGACCTTGGACAATGAACTTCTCTGGGCTTCAGTAGCAATGTGAATTTGTGGATAGAATGCTGGACTTGGAGTCACAAAGACTAAGATTTGAATCCAATGCAGATGCTTATTAGCTGTGTGACCTTGGAAAAGTCAGCTGACTTAAGTATCAGTTATTTCATCTGTAAAAATGAAGATTATAAAAGCACCTACCTCCCAGGAGTTGTGGTGAAGATCAAATGAGATGATGTGTCTAGTGCTTTGCAAACATTATTACGTTGTATAAATGGGAGCGATGTGAATTATTATTCAATGTTCTCATCCGTAATGGCAGGGGCTTGAGACCAAGTGATCTCAAGTAAATTCAACTAAAAATGCACCAACTATATGCCTGGTACAAAGACCAAAACCATCCTCTGCCTTCAAGGAGCATGCATTCTATTTTAGGTCCCTTCAAGTTCCAAGATTCCATGACTTTCATTTGATTCTCAGTCTAGTCCACACCTGCTTATGAGTTATGAAAACAAAGGTTCTTTGAGTCGAAAATGATATTACTAAACCTCAGGTATTAGCATGTCATTCCTCTACTCCTTAAATTTCAGGGTTTTTCTATTACCAACAGGAATAGATATGAAACATTCAATGTGATATTTTTAAGTTTTTCAAAACTTGACATCAACCTACCTTTTCAACAATATTATACACTACTCTCCTTAATGTACTCTTCAGTCTAGACAATCTGATATTCTTCCTGTTCTTCATACCTGGAACCCATTACCCACCTCCGTACTTTTATTTGGTATGCAGTCTCCCCTATCCTCTACTCTGACTCTTAGAATTCTTAATTTCCTTCAAGACTCAGCTCAAGCACCACCAGGCAAGCACATGAAGCTTCTCCTGACCTCTCCTAGTGGCCAGTGCCTTACCTCTCTAAAAACCCTTTTGTTTTGGGGGGGGGGTTTATATATACCTTTACATGTACATAGTTCCCTTGATAGAATGTAATATCCTTGAGGGAAAGAATTGTTTCAATTTTAGCTTTGTATCCTCAGTGCTTCATACAGTACTGAATATTTAATGTTCTTGTTTTTCGTCATTTTTCAGTCATGCCTGACTCTTTATGAGTTCATCTGGAGTTTTCTTGGCAAAGATTCTAGAATGATAGATATTTGCAGGCATGTCTCTTATTTCCCAGTTTTCTCTTTAGTAATATTTTAGTTGAATACTGCTGAAACAAAAGTTTCTACTGGAAAGCCTAGAGCAAATATTCAATACTTCTATGTAAGTTGACTGGTATATCTCAAGATTTTTCACTAAAATTCTCAAAATATCTACTTAAATTCTAAAGCACAACTTTTCTATTTATCCCTTAGCATCACCTGGGAATAGTTCAGGCTTTCTAGTTCAACAAACTTGAGTCAATACCTTATGCTAGACTGACATGGGTGATTTCCTAAGATTTTCACATTGTCTTGGACAGCTATCACAGGCACCATTTTTGCACATGTATCTAGCAACAAACTGCAGAATGAATGAGGGTATAGTATACTTTTTCTTTGTGTGGTACTGGACCTTGTCCTTTATTTCATATAAGTTTGTTGTTTTTCTCTGTAGTTTTTGCCTGTGGAAATTCACAAAGAGAAGTAGTTCTGCTTATTTGTGTCCTAGAATAGTGGAGAATTCAAGAGAGATTCCTCACTTATCTATGAAGGTCCATGTTGTTGCTAGAATAAGCTAGAAACTCATCTTTTGTCAGATAGGGCATTTTGTCAAGTTGCCCGGGATAATTGAATCAGATAATTGCCAAATTCAATTGGCAGGCTGTGTGACTAGCTGTGTGACTATGGGCAAGTTACTTAACCTTGTTTGCCTCAGTTTCTTCATCTGTAAAATGAGCTGGAGAAGGAAATGGCAAAACACTCCAGCATCGTTGCAGAGAAAATCCCAACTAGGGTCACAGAATGTTGGACACAATGGAAACAACTAAATAACAATAGCAGCAGCAATAGCAACAACTGGCAGGCACTTCTTGCCTGAAAACAAATTCCAGGACACTCCCTTTTCTTCAGCTAGAAGAAGACATGCTAGTCAGTATTCCTTTACTTCATGCCTATTCATTTCCAAATATGAATTTTTTAAAAAAAAATCAAGTCAATTAATTGGTTGTCATGGCTACCTGAAACCAAAACTATCTTTTGTTTTTCTAACTCTTAACTGAGTTAGGAAGTCACGTCAGTCACCCTTTTCTACTTGAATCCAAAAGTACGATTCTAGAATTAACTAAGACTGCTGTTGCTCTTGTACGCTCTCATATATTGTACTGTCTACATTCATGCTTTATTCTTCCTTCTATATCATAAATTTCTTAAGGGCAGGAACTGTGCTATTTTTCATTTTTGGATATCCGAAAGGAAGTGCAATGCTTTGTACATAAAGGACATTTGAAATTGAATTGAAATGTTGTCATCACTATTGCTGGGACCCTTTCCAGGTATTTAATCGGTAGACATGTTTGAAAATTTAAATGACCATAACACTTTTCAAAGCTGTCTACTTGGAGTGAGGAGAAAGTGGTGGCACGATCTTTGATGCCCTGCTCCCAATGCTATTACTAGATTTGAAGAAGGTAAGAGCCTGCTAACATGTAAAAGAACATAGGAGAAAATCAGAAGTTGAAGGGGTAGGGTCAATTGGCTTTTTAACAATTGGCTTTTCTAAACTAAGAAACACTTTGAAATTCAATCTACATTATTAAGATTTTCTCCATCATCTTCTTAAGCCCAGACAATCAACAAAACAATAAAGCCCTGATTTATAGTATTTTACCAATTTCTAGAATGTAAATAATCACTCTGAAAAGTTAACAATCAGCTCTAGTAGCAGCTGGTTTCAGAACACTTCTGGTAAGATGTTCTCCATTAGTTGGATATATCCTACATTCTTACATATGTGGAAAGAATTGAAAATGTCAGTTTGATGGATTTTTCAGTTGACTGGATATTGGCAGAGGCAGAGATTGAAAACTAAAGATTAAAATGAGGCTTAGCACTTATCTATGAGATCTATGTTCTTTGTTTCTTCATGACAGAGTTAGCAGCAAAAAATTTTTAAAAATCAAAGTTTCATGGAATTTGGGAAATATTGACCGCTCAAGAGTTTTGATAAATACACTACAGCCAATCCTCGTAATTGACCATCTCATGCTATGGCCACCACCACTTGCACATAGTTATGTAACCTAGAGAAAATATGAATACAACGCTCTGATTACTATTGCTACATTTGTGCCCAGAATAGGGAAGGTTATTCTCCTGTTAAATCTGCAGAGAGTCAGACTCCTTAATTTTTTTTAGATTCTGCAAAGAAAGATGGAAATAAAAATAGAGCATTTTGGTTCTCAGGAGACACAATGTGGTGTGGAAAAGGCATCGAACAAGTAATCAGAAAAACTGAGTTTGAGTTTTTTGGTTTTGTGTTTTTATGTTACTATCAATGTGTGAAGCTGACCAAGCCACTGAACTGCTCTATACCCCAGTTTCACCATCTGGAACAAAGAGGTAGTAATACCTTTCGTACGTCCATTGTGAGATAGCTATGAGGTTCAAATGAGATAATATATGTTAGACATAATTTGAAAAATTAAAAGGGTCACACAATGGAAGATTATTAATGTTATTAATTGTAAATTTGTTGTGTGGATTTGGGCTAATTCCCTAACTTCTGTATATTTCAATTTTTAAATTTATAAAAAAAAAAGAGAGAGTAATACTGGGCTGTCAATAACTTGTACAATGTGATTCCCAAAGGGAAAATATATGAGGCAAATACTGATGTGTTATTCCACCTTTTCAGTGGGATTGAAGAAATTCTGTACCTATCACCAACAGAATAGTGAGATTTTTATATATAATAATGTAATTAATAATACTAGCAGGAGCTAGGGGACACAGTGGATAAAGTGTTGGGTCTGGAGTCAGGAAGAATTCAAATCCAGCCTCAGACACTTACTAACTGTGTGACCCTGAGCAAGTCACTTTGTGACACTGGACAAGTTACTTCACCTCTGTTTGCCTCAGTTTCCTCATTTGTAAAATGGGGATAATTATAGCAGCTACTGGGGGCAGCTAAGTGGCGCAGTGGATAGAGCTCTGGCCTTGGAGTCAAGAGGCCCTAAATTCTAATCCAGCCTCAGATACTTGACATTTACTAGTTGTGTGACCCTGGGCAAGTCACTTGACCCCAACTGCCTCACCAAAAGAAATAGAAACAATAGCACCTACCTTCCATAGTTGTGAAATTAAAATGAGATAATAATTGTAAAGCACTTGGCACAGAGCCTGGTTTATAGTAAGTGCTATATAAATGCTAGTTGTTGTTACCATTTTTATTAGATGGGATTATACCTATGATTCCACTGATACAGAGAACTCTGAGTTACCAATTAGCAATTTTTGATTCTGCCACTGAGTAACCTTAGCGAGTTGTCCAGGGATCTCGGAAGTTAAGTGACTAGCCCGATATCACACAGCCAAGATGTATCACATATAACTAGAATCCAGGGTTTTCTGACTCTGAGGACAACTTTTATATACCATGTCACTATTCTACTGAAAATAATGATGTTCAGAAGACTTAAATTTTTCATGTCCTAGGAATCAATGAATTTAATAATCTCAGGTTTTGTAGAGAAAACCATTGTGTAGAATTAGGAATACATCCACTGTAATTAAAGGTGTATAAGAATATATAGGTATGTTTTACTGCATTTTGCTGATGTAGATGTTCTTAGTTTCAGAACTTTAGCTCAGAATGCCTCTATTGACTTGGCATTTTTACATTACATGACCTTTTTAAAATGAAAGTTCCCTGAGCAAATGGGCTATATGTATTCTTAGTAATTAGTTCAACATTTAATGTTCCTTTAAGCAAAGTGTTTGCATTGTTTTCATCTATTTAAGTTTCTTTAAAAAGAAATTTAGTGTACTCTATTACTTTAAAGAAAATATGAATTTATCCAAATGTTCTTGGATGAGTTTCATTTTCATTATTCTATTTACATAGGTTTTTCCCTCCCCTTGAAATAGAAAATAGAAAGGGAAACTCCATTCTAAGGACATACTTGAAAAACATACATAGTACATAAAAATCTAATTTTCTATTCAGAATATGATTTGACTTCTAATTATATTTTGACTTCTGAATTGTATTTTTCCCCTAACTCCTTGTAAACAATAAAATTGGAGGTTTAATTTGTCTCTAGTCCTTGGGAAATAAGTCTCCAGAGAAGGCCCTGTAAATAAACATTTATTCTCTGGTTGCTAAAATTTGGCATTCCTCCAGGAGTGCCACAAATACAAGTCATTTCTCAAGTGTCTGGACTGCCCTTCCTTCTCTTTGCGGTCTTTCTTGTGCTTTAAGACTCAGCTCAGGTCCCTCTCCCTCTGGGAAGCTTACCCTAACCACTTCAATCCACAGGAGATTTCTCCCTTCACTAAGATCCTATAGAATTTAACTGCCACAGTACTCACATATTCCTTACTTACTACTCTGTATTATTAGCTATAGAGCTAACATCATGCTAGATTTGGTATCTGATTCAAGTCCTTCCTCTCACCCATAGTAGGTCTATTATCCTGGAGGCTGCATGACACAGTAGAAAGATCACTGTTTGCAGAGTCAGAGAACCTGGGTTCAATTCTTTTTTCTGATGCTTCTCTGTTTGAACTTGGGCACTTAACATTTAGGCCTTTTACCTCTGACGGCATTTTCTCATCTGCAAAATGAGAGGATTGGACTAGATGCCATCTGAGGGCCTTTCTAGATCCACGTCTGTTTTCACATAATCCTTCAAGCCATTAACCTCCATGTGGTTCAAATATTTCCATAGGATTTTTATGCTCAGTCTTAACTTATTGAAATGGCATATTATTGGCATACTGGTCACTATCTTTTCATGTCTATTTGTCCTGTCCTTTCTGATTAGATTATAAACATCTTGAGATCATAGTTATGTCTTATACTACTTCTTTATCCAACACAATGCCTGAGTAATTTTTTTTGACCAGACCAGTGATTTCATTGGTTTAAAAAAAAACAAACACCTTTCTCTAGAAAAGCATGTGAGTGCCTATTCTACTACTTTTTTTGGCCTAAAGTGCTTCCTGGGCCAATGAAGAGTTAAGTGACTTCTCCAAACTAAGTTCACACCACCAATATGTTTCAAAGGCAGGACAAACCCAGATGTTCCTAACTCAGTCTACCACACTAGCCTATCTTCTGTCTCATATGTGATATGGGCTTCATAAATATTTGTTGTTAAAAGGGCAACAATGAATCAAATATGAATGAGTTTAGAGCTTTTGTGCTTTAGTACGAAGGCAGGCCCTCCCTCAGTAATGACCTGCACTGGAAATGTCTTCAGGATTCCCAAACTAACAAAAGACAATACCTTGCCCTCTGGTCTCAGTAGCCTTCTCACTCTGGAGTATACTCTGCCCCTGTAGTCCCTTCTTATTGCCGATTCCTTACAGAAACTCCATTTTAGAGAAAGTACCTAGGCTAGCCATGTTCACTCTTTTCCTTTCTGGACTCCATTCCTGACTCTCCTAATTATTTTATCTCTACCATAATGGTAGAGGGAGTGCCTTCCCTCCACCAGCATCCAACAGTTTCCTTTTAAGTGTTGTCTTTTTCCATTAGATTATAAGCTCCTTGAGGGCAAGGATTCTTTCATTTCACAGTTTTTGTCTTTATATTCCCAGTGCTTAGAACAATGCCTGTCACATAATGAACACTTAATCAATGCTTATTGACTTGACTTGACTCTTCAAATTTTCATGTCACTTAGTTTGTATGGACCTGGCCTGAAAAGAAGACTTGCATTTTAATAGTCCCGTCAGGATGTACACAGAAATTAAAGCAGTTGCTAATCAGGAAGCATCAGCATCTTCCCATGTCCCCCTTTAAATAATGCATTTCAGAGGAGTCTGTAATTAGGTTAGTGAAATACTCAAAATGATTTCTCGCTGAGACTAAAATATTTTCACAACTCACAGTGGGGGAAGAGTAGAAATAGACTTTTAGTGTGATCAACCAGATAACCCTGAAGTTTAATGATGTGTCCCAGGCTCAGAGCCAGTTAGCATGAAATTTAATTTGTGCTAATCTGCCTCAGACCAGTGGAGGACAAACTAACCTCTAGCTGGGATTTACCCAAATTCCAGCAAACAATAACTCAGTGATGGCATCACTCTGAACTTGAGATGCTCCTCCAAAAGCTGACAGTCAGACTCATGTCAGTGATCTCTCTCCTTCATTTTCTATTTACAATCCCTGAGTCTTGCCAGTTACTTCTTGTCAATATTTCTAACACCCATTCTTCCCACTGCCAGCAGGCTAATTCAGGCCTTTATTACTTACTTGCATCTAGATTATTCAGGCTTCTAGTCTTCTCCATTACTCTAAACAGGTGTGGATTCCATTTCCACATTAATCTTAAAGACTTCTTTCATCAATTCAACCCATCCTCCTGACCCAAAACCTTCAGTGCCTCCCCAGCACCTAAAGAATAAAGTGCTAACTCAGTCTGCTTTGAAAGTTAAAGAATTCAATCCCCAGCCATCTTCATGACCTTATTTCCAACAACTTGTCTTCCCTATTGCTTTACTACAATCAAGCCCCATCAAGTCATGCCCTGTCCTCCTTTTATTGAATCCTCCCATCCTTCAAGCCCTAGGTCACATCCCACCTTCTCCATAAGCTTTCTTTGACCATCTTAACCTCAAGTCCTCTTCCTTTCCTTTAAACACATAGAAGTTGCCTTTACAATTCATTGGGAAATTAATGATGCGTTTCATTGCAATGTCTTCTCACACTTTGAATTTGGAAATGAGCATAAAAATGAATATTTTTTTATCTCTCCAACTAGTTTATATACTCCTTGAAGACAAAGACTCAGCAGTTTGCTTGTATCCTCTCCCCTCCCCTCAAAACACATACACATGGCTTAGAAGAATATTTTTATATAGTGGCAGGGTATAGGAGGGTTGGGGGTCCAATACTTATTAACTTGATTAGATGTACCTGCATTCTTATATGTAAAGTGACAAATCTAAATCACCTCATTTCCATTAAATGTTTTTTAAATAAACTATGCACAAGAATATCCAAGAAAAAATATTGACAAGGAATTTTCTATTTAATTCAACAAGGATTTATATAATGTGTGCCAGGCACTATACTGGACACTGGGGATATAAAGATAAACACGAAAAAGTCCTTGCCCCAAAGAATCTTATATTATGTAAGAAAATAACATGTGTTTGTATATATGTGTGTGTGTGTGTGTGTGTGTGTGTGTGTGTGTGTGCGCGTGTGTGTGCGCACGGGCACATTTTTTTTTAACTCAGCTGAAGCATAATAGATTTTGTTCCAATTCCTTACTTTAACTTGTTTGTGAATCTTTATGATTTCAATGTATTGTTTACAAGAAACTTTTGTTTCGTAGATTCTGCTTTCTAATCCATTCTCCTATCCTCTTCCTTTATATGGGTAAATGTATTTCCCTCCATCCTATTCTCTTATGCTTTTCTTTCTCTTTGCTTCCTGGCCCCTCTTTATAGTGAAGAGGATTAGTGAAATAGGAGTGTGCTTAGCTTCTCTGCTCTAAGTTTGATGCAATTTGCTTCTGCTCCCCTGCACCTCTTCTCTTTCCCTTGCCCAGAACCCAATCTTTTTTTTTCTTTCCTCTTAAATTCCTTTGTGGGTTCTAGCCTCTATAGTTTGTTTTTCTTAAAACAAATCCCTTCTTTAATCTCCCCTCCTTCTTACTCCTATCCCTTTTTTTTTTGCACCTTTCCTTCCTGTTTCCCTATCTGTACCTAACTCTGTATATGTATACCCCTCCCTTCCTTTCACCAGTTCAGATAAAAGTAAAGTTCAACTGTTGACTGCTCCTTCCACCCCTTTCTCCTTGTTTGAATAGTCTCTACTTTCACACCCTGATTGTGTAAGATAATTTCCCTCTTACCTTGTTCTTCCTTCTTCCCAGATAAGCATATATAGAGTTAATCCAAAGTAATTTTTGGGGGGGGGAGCAGTAACTAGAAAGATTTGGAAAGACCTCAGGTAGGAGGCAGCAATAAACTATGCTTTGAATGAAGCTGGGGATTTTACTAGGCAGAAGGGATAGCATTTCCAATATAAGGGATAATCTCTGCAAAGCAAGGAGGCAGACAGTGGAATGTGATGTTGAGAGAATAGCCAGTGCACCTCTTTGCCTAGCTCACAAAATGGGGAGGTAGATGAGGGAGGAGGAAAAAGAGGGAGGAATATGAAATCAGTTTCTAAGAGGTCAGAAGCCAGGAACTCCCAGGCTTGCAGTCCTGGACTTAATCTCAATGCCTCACTCTCTTTCACCATACATATCCAATCAGTCCCTGTCTTGTCAATTCTACCTCAACAATATCTCTCAGATGCTTCCCTTTCTTTCCACTCATACAGCCACTATTCTATGTTAAAACTGCATAACTTTGGGGCAGCTAGGTGGCACAGTGGATAGAGCTGCGGCCTTGGAGTCAGGAGGGTCTGAGTTCAAATCTGACCTTTGACATCTACTAGCTGTGTGACCTTGGGCAAGTTACTTAACCCTAATTGCCTCACCAAAAAAAAATGAACAAAAAAAAACTTCATAACTTCTCTTCTAGATGATTGCAAAAGACTTTTAATTAATCTCCTCCTCTCAAGTCTTTCCCCTCTCTAATCCATCCTACACACAACTGATAAAATGATTTTTCTAAAGCACAAATCTGAGCATGTCATTCCTTTGCTTAATAAACTCTAGTGGTTTCCAATTACCTCTGGAATAAAATAAATCTCTTTTGTTTAGCATTTAAAACCTTTAACACCTGGCTCTAACTTCCCTTCCCAAGCCTATCTCCTTTACACATGCAGAGTCCAACCAACCTAGCCATCTTACTATTCATCACAAATGATATTCCATCTCCCATCTTAGTACCTTACACAGGTTTGGCCCCCATTCCTGGAATTCAATCCTTCTTCATCTCTACCTCTTAATGTCTCATTTTCTTCAATTCAACATGTCTAAAATAGAATTTATTACCTTTCCGCCATAAACCCACTCTTCTCCTACACTTACCTATCACTGTCAACAGAACTACCATCCTTCTAGTCATTTGAATTCACATCTGTGCCATCCTCAACTAGTCACTCTCACATACCCCATATAGTCCATTAGTTTACAAATCTTGTCATTTCGCTCTCTACAGCATGTCTCACATATGTCTCCACTCATGCAGTAACAATTATCGTTCAAGGATTACCTAGCTATTACAATAGCCTCCTCTTGTGTCTTACTGCCCCCTGGAGGCACTGAGTCATCACAGCAACATAATTTTACATTGCAAAATAAATACCTTTAAGCCCCAGAAAGAAAAATATTCAGGCATGTAAAAATATGGGATTTATTTTTTAAAAAGCAGTATTTTAAATTATTCTTTATTTTATCTTCCTTAAGGCCTCAGAAACTGGTACATCTCAATCAAGAAAATTTAGGTATTTGTAATTTAATTAAAGTTATTATATGTTGGCATTCTGGTACAATGGATAAAGCAATAAACTTGTAGTCAGGAAGTCATAGTATTATAAATATAGAGCTGGAAAGGACTCAAGTCCTCTCATCCGCTCCATGCTTTTTACAGATGAAAGACTTGAGGCCCAGAATATCATCACAAAGATAGCTCAGAGACACTCATTCTCTCATGGCAAGTTTCACGGAGTATGGCTACCTCAGATCAGAGTATTCTGTGTGCCACATTTCTAAAAGTGCATATGTAGCCGAAGAGACCCCACTGAAGTGTTTACCTTTCAAGAGTCACCCAGAGGACAAAGTTAGTTCAAACCAAAAGTCGTTAATGAAATGGCCTAGTAATCAAAGTAGTTTAAAAAGATGTCTCCCCTCATAAACCTAGGGTTTCTTAGACAGAAAAAGGCAGTATCAGTGGGCAGAGTGAAGACACATAGAGTCCATAAGTAGAGAAGCACACATATATAGCCTTTGAGAGCTCTGGTTTGCCCAAAGTTATATAGGTAGTAAATAGCAAAGCCAAGTTTTAAGCCCAGGCCCTCCACCTTGTAATCTAGAACTCTTTTTCATTTCTATAGAACTCAGTTCTAGCTCTGTGAGCATGGTCAAGTCAATTTATCTCTCTGAGCCTAACAATAATAACAATTCGCTTTTCTTTCCTCAGGCTTATTGTGGAGAAAGCCACAATAAATGAATGTTAAATGTTTATTGAAAGCCATGACGGTAGAGCACAATTTCTGGAAGTCCTTTTCAAGATGGAAAAGTTTAGAATACAGCCCCTGCAATGGCCTGAATGTCTGTTGTTCAAGATCCAGTCTAGCTAAGTTCAAAATGACTCCACAATGGGAAATTGGCCACCTGGTGATGAATATTTGGGGCCATAGTCACTCATGAAGAATCATCTCTTGAGACCTAGAGGGCTTATGATCTGCATCCATGAAAGGAGAGCCCATCTTTTTAAAAAATATATAAAAAGTGACATTTTTTAAAAGTTTTTTCTACTTTCAGAGTATATCTTTGTTTTAACTTCCTGAAGTTTCCCATCCTATCACATCCTTCTTCCTGATTTTAATGGGCCTAAAAGCAATAAATTTCCACCCCATCCATCTATCCACAATCTTTATGCCTAAAGTACACAAATTAGAACTTAGCAAGATTCTATTTCTCTGCAGAGAAAAAGAATGAATACAGAATGATTTACTATTACAGTGTATCAGAGGTCAGTATTTCAGAATATGGTGATATTTTGTCTCCTATAGATTTTATACAAACCTAAGCAAAGAAGATCTATGAATTAGTATCTAAGAGCATCTTTGGTCAATTATAGATTATCTACACAAAGGTCATTAGTTTTGTAGATTCCAGACCCCATATCTTAGAACAATTATCCATTCTTCAGTGTGGAGGTGACGGCCCTAAAAGCAAATTTACCTTATTTTAAGAGTACTGTGTGTACATCTATTATTTTAGAATTTTTTTCTCTCTCACTCCCTTTCATTGCTGTTGACAGTGACAAATCATTTCTGTAGTAATATTTATTAGACATCTCTGTGTCTTAAAAATTTGTGAGACTTATACATACAGTTAGTGCGGCTCATACAAAGGTCTTCACCATTAGTAATGGGACCACTGTCCCTAATTCTACATACCTCTCAAACTCCACAGTGCTCTTTTGTGATTTGCTTTCCA